>NC_080164.1:5060160-5150160 GCF_950295315.1 Erinaceus europaeus | reverse complement strand
CCTCTCCTCTCCTCTCCTCTCTTCTCCCTCTCCTCTCCTCTCCTCTCTTCTCCCTCTCCTCTCCTCTCCTCTCCTCTCCTCTCCCTCTCCTCTCCCCTCCTCTCCTCTCCTCTCTTCTCCCTCTCTCTCCTCTCCTCTCTTCTCCCTCTCCTCTCCTCTCCTCTCCTCTCTTCTCCCTCTCCTCTCCTCTCCTCTCTTCTCCCTCTCCTCTCCTCTCCTCTCTTCTCCCTCTCCTCTCCTCTCCTCTCCTCTCCCTCTCCCTCTCCCTCTCCCTCTCCCTCTCTTCTCCTCTCCTCTCCTCTCCTCTCCTCTCCCTCTCCTCTCCTGTCTTCTCCTTCTCCTCTCCCTCTCCCTCTCCTTCTTTCTTTCAGTATAACACAACATAATAAGCAAATCAAAAACAAAGATTTAAGAAAAAGGACAGAGTTTCATGGTCTCCTCTGGCCACAAGCTCTCTCCAACCTTCTACAGCACACAGTAGGGCAACACTTTATGCTGATGGTTGCAGGG
Organism: Erinaceus europaeus; assembly: GCF_950295315.1. Lineage (NCBI taxonomy): Eukaryota > Metazoa > Chordata > Mammalia > Eulipotyphla > Erinaceidae > Erinaceus > Erinaceus europaeus. The sequence continues at coordinate 5,149,650 of NC_080164.1, read as the reverse complement.
GGGCAGGTTGTGGCGTGCCTGGTTAAGTGCACGTGTCACCATGCACGAGAAGCCAGGTTTGAGCCCCCACTCCGCACCTACAGAAGGAAAGCTTTGTGAGAGGCAAAGCCAGGCTGCAGGTGCATCACCCACTTCCCTTTCTATTTCAGGCCATCCCTATCTAGTAAATAAATGAATATGATAAAAAATAAATACAAAGCGGTACCTGGAGTTTCTAACTTGTGATCAGAGAATCGGGTAGGAGGCTGTGCTGATCAAGGAGAGGAGACTCTCACTGGGTGCATCACTCGGCACGTGGTGACACCTGGAACTCAGGGCCCAGGCTTCAGAGTGAGACAGACAGAAAGGGGCAGCGGGCACACCACATTGCAACCACATGAGCTGGGCACGCCAGTGTCGCTCTCTGGGTCTCTGTTTCCTCTCCCTGTGGCCAAGGACACACCAGGTCTTGGAAATCCAGACTGGTTACTCAGTGGAGACATGCAATAGCCCTGACACAGCAGTGACACCCTCAACTTATGTCAGAGGCCAGCTGTCACCGGATGTTTAGGGCTATAGTGGGGTGACTCACACAGGGTCCTTCTAGACACCCCATCTTCTCATCTTTACAGTGGGGTGACTCACACGGGGTCCTCCTAGACACACCCTCATCTAAACCCCAGTGTTCCAAAGCACTGATTCCCAGGATCCTTTCTCTCTCTCTCTCTCTCTCTCTCTCTCTCTGTCTCTCTCCCCCTCCCTCTCTCCCTCTCTCTCTCTCTCTCTCTCTCCATTTTTTAAAAATATTTATTTATTTGATACCAAGAGAAATTGAGAGAGGAAGGGAAGATAGGGAGGGAGAGAGACACCTGCAGCCCTGCTTCACCACTCGTGAAGCTTCCCCCCTGCAGGTGGGAGCTGAGGGCTTGAACCTTGGTCCTTGTGCCCTGTAATGTGTGCGCTTAACCAGGTGCGCCACTGCCTGGCTCCCTCCTCTTCCCTTCTCTCCTCTCTGTTCCTCCTTTTCTTCCTTCCTCCCTCCCCTTCTTTCTTCTTTTGGTTTGTTTGTTTTTTTTTTTGTTGTTGTTAGAGAGAGAGAGAGAGAGAAAGAAACCACAGTTCCCAAGCTCCCTTTACTGTGGTGGTCACAGTGGTCTGGAGCGGGCGGAGGGTGGGCTCCATCTTCTGACTTCTTCCAGGACATCCTCAACCTGGAAGTGAATTCCAGAAAGACAACAAACCGTGCCTCCCTCCTGTTGTGTGAAAAACTCTGAGGACTTTTTAAATGTTGCTCTTTGCTACAGGAAATGCAGGAATGGCTGCACACCTTGGTCTTGTCTCAGCTCAGGGAGTCAGAGAGCTGAAGAGTGGCTACACTGAGGAAGGGGAGAAAGAAGAAGGCTCTGGTGAGTACACACACACACACACACACACACACACACACACGCACACAGACACACACACAGACACACACACACAGACACACACAGTAACACACACAGTAACGCACACAGTAACGCACACACACATACAGACACTCACACGCAGACACAGACACACACAGACACAGACACACACAGAGACACACACAGAGAGACACAAACACACAGACAGACACACACAGTCACACACATACATACAGACACACAGACACATACACAGACACACACACAGACAGACACACACACACAGAGACACAGACACACACATACAGACACACATACAGAGACACAGGCACACAGACACAGACACACACACAAAGACAGACATACACAGACACACACACAAAGACACACACAGAGACACACACACAGAGACACACACACACACAGATACACACACAGACACATGCAGACACAGACACACACAAACACAGACATATAGACACAGACACACACACAGAGACACAAACACACAGACACACATACAGACAGACACACACACAGAGACACACAGACACAGATAGACACACACATACATACAGACACACATACAGACACATACACAGAGACACAGACACACACACAACACACACACACAGACACACAAAGACAGACAGAGACATACAGACAGACACACACACACAGACACCACCTTCCCTTTCCACCTCCACACTGATGTCACAACTGCCAGAACTAGGAGCCAAGAACTGCTTAGAATTCTGGCGATTCAGAAGCTGGACAGTAGCATACCAGGTTAAGTGCACATAGCGCAAAGCGCAAGGACCAGCATAAGGATCCTGGTTCCAGCCCCCAGCTTCCCACCTGTAGGGGGTGTCACTTCACAGATGGTGAAGCAGGTCTGCACTCCCCCTCTCTGTCTTCCCCTCCTCTCTCCATTTCTCTCTGTCTTGTCCAACAAAAACAATAACAACAAGGGCAACAAAATGGAAAAAGTGGCTGCCAGGAGCAGTAAATTCTTAGTGCAGGCACAGAGCCCCAGCAATAACCCTGGAGCCAAAATAATAATAACAATAATAATATAAAATAAATCATTCTGAAAACTGGCCTTGAGTTGAAGGCCCAATGCTGGCTCAACATTGTCTTGTTTGCTTGATTATAAAGAAAGAGAATGAGAGACACCACAGCACGGAAGCTTTCTTTTAGTGCAGTGAGGCTCAAACCTGAGTGGTACACACAGCAGAGCCACGTACCGTCAGACAGCCCAGTCGGGCAATCTTCCTCCAGCAGGGACATTCTCACCTTTCTAGAGCCTAAAGCTGAAGGCATCTCTGACCTCAGGAGAAGCATCTTGAAGGATGGCCGAACCAGGTATCTACGCTGGCTTCCCCCACTCTGCCCTACAGCCAGCTTTCCTGAAGACTCACAGACCTCATGGGAGCCCCGCAACCCTGTGAGAAGGGGAAGGAGACCCCCTTATTTTGCCACCAGTGTTATCACTGAAGCTCAGTGCCTGCACTAGGAATCTACCACTCCCCATTCGCGGTAGTAGCCATTTCTTTTCTTCTTTTTCCTTTCTTTTTCCTTGACAAGACAGAAAGAAATTGTGGGGGAAGAGGAGAGAGAGAGATGGAGAGAGAGAAACAGATGCTGCAGACCTGCTTCACCACTTGTGAAGCGTCCCTGCTGGGGGTGAGGACCACGGTCTTGAACCCGAGTCCTTGAACAAGGTAGCATGTGCTTAACTGGGTTCACCAAGCCTCAGAAACCCCATTTTGTGGGAGAGAAAACAGACCCAGCAGAAGGGTCTTCTCCCACCCAGGGCCACAGGGAGTCTTCTAGGCCTGTCAGTCTTGTGGTTCTGACAGTGTTCTTTGTACTTGGATAGGGAAATTCAGTCTCCTGCCTGGAGGAGGGGGCAGAACTCTCTCAGTCCTGCTGTGCTTGGCCCTGTTCCATCTGCGTCAGTTGCTGTTACTGCTGCTGCTTCTCCTTATTACGTATTTCCCCCCTTTTTTTGATAATGAGAGACAGAGACTGAAGAGAAGAGAGACAGAGGGAAGAGACACCCTCAGCTTGGCTCCACTATCTCTTCTGAAGCCTCCCTCCACAGGTGGGGACTGGGGGCTTGAACCTGGGTCCTTGAGTATAAAAAGAAGTGTATTGGGGCTGGGTGGTGCATACCTGGTTGAGCACACATGCTACAGTGTGCAAGGACCCAGGATCAAGTCCCAATCCCCACCTGCAAGGGGAAAAGCATCACTAGTGGTGAAGCAGGGCTGCAGGTGTCTCTCTCTGTCTCTCTTCCTCTCTCTACCCCCTTCCCTCTTGATTTATGACTGTCTCTATCCAATAAATAAATAAAGTTAATTTTTTTTTTAAAAAAAGATGTGTATTCCCACAGACATATTCAGAAATGTTCTTCTTCTTCTTCTAGCGTTTGCCCTTCTTCCGTAGCCAGTCAACAGCGTCAGGTTGAGCCTGATGTCAAGTTTCGAGACCTCCTTTGAATCTGGAGAGGTGGCAGTCGTTGACTATGTGGGTCATAGTCTGTCTGGAGCCGCAGGGGCAGTTCGGGTCGTCTCTGGCTCCCCAGCGATGGAACATAGCGGCGCACCGGCCATGGCCTGTTCGATAGCGATTGAGGAGGGCCCAATCATAACGTGCTAGGTCAAAGCCGGGTTGACGCTTGCAGGGGTCTGTGATGAGGTGTTTGTTCTTGACCTCAGCTGACTGCCAGCTCTGTTTCCAAGAGACTGGAACAGAGAAGTTCAGTGTAGGCGTAGGGGACCAGATTGGGTGACGAGACATCAAGCGTTGGACAGGGTGGGCGAAGATATCTGCGTATATTGGCAGGTCCGGTCGAGCGTAGACATGGGAAATGAACTTAGATGATGCCGCATCCCGACAAATATCTGGCGGGGCGATGTTGCTGAGAACTGGCAGCCATGGAACCGGGGTGGAACGGATGGTTCCAGAAATGATCCTCATGGAGGAATATAATTTGGAATCGACCAAGTGGACATGGGGCTATGGAACCATACTGGGGCACAGTATTCTGCAGTGGAAAAGCATAATGCCAGGGATGATGATCTAATGTTCTAATGAACTCTTAATCAGAGAAATGCAAATTAAAACCACATTGAGACACCGCACACCTGTAAGAATGGACTCTATCAATAAAATAGAAGATCAGTGTCAGAGAGAGAGGAATTCCACTGCACTGCTGGTGGGAGTGCAGACCGGGGCAGCCACTCTGGAGAACAGCCTGGAGAATCCTTAAACAAATACAAATGGAGATGCCATAGGACCCAGCAACTCCACTGCTAGACACATACCCAAAAGACATAATAACACTTGAAGGGGGAGTCAGGCAGTAGTTCAGCGGGTTAAGCACAAGTGGTACGAAACACAAGGACTGAAGAAAGGATCCGGGTTCGAGCCCCTGGCTCCCCACCTGCAGGGGAGTCGCTTCACAGGCAATGAAGCAGATCTGCAGGTGTCTGTCTTTCTCTCCCCCTCTCTGTCTTCCCCTCCTGTCTCCATTTCTCTCTGTCCTAGCCAATAATGACGACATCAATAACAACAACAATAATAACTACAACAATACAACAACAAGGGCAACAAAAGGAAATAAATAAATATTTAAAAAATAAATAAAAATAACACTTGAAGGGTTAAGCATGTTCATAGTGGTCTTATCCACAATAGCAAAAACCTGGAAACAGTCAAAATGATGACCGGATAAAAAGTTATGGGACAGGTGCTGGGCGGTGGCTCAGCGGGTTAAGCACACATGGCATGAAGCACAAGGACCAACCTAAAGATCCCAGTTTGAGCCCCCAGCTCCCCACCTGCAGGGGAGTCACTTCATAGGCGGTGAAGCAGGTCTGCAGGTGTCTATCTTTCTCTCCCCCTCTCTGTCTTCCCCCTCCTCTCTCCATTTCTCTCTGTCCTATCCAACAACAATAGCAACAGTACTACTCACAACAATAATGATAACAGCAATGATAAACAACAAAGGTAACAAGGGGAAAAATAGCACAAAAAAGTGGACCATATACTCAGCAGAGTATTACGCAGCAATAAAAAAGATGATCTTGTGTCTTTGGGGATGAAGTGAATGGAACTGGAGAAGATGATGCTTGGTACAGCAAGTCAGGAGGGGAAGGACAAGTATAGGACAGATCCACTCACACGTGAGATATGAACAACTGAATACACAAATGTGATAAACAAAACGTCGACCTATTTCCAAGCCTGTGGGAGAACTAGAGTGTTTATCTGTGGGGGTTAGGATGGGGACACAGACCTTGGGTGACAGGAGTGGTGAAAAAAATAATAATAAAGAAAACTATACTGTAAGGCATAATTCAATGAAATTCTGAAGTTAAAAATAAAATAACTAAGTAAAGAGAATAAAGAATGTGCATACCCTACAAAGTGTGCCACCACCCAGGCCTCCATCTGAAATTCTTTTTAAAATTTTCTTTAAAATATTTACTTATTTATTTATTCCCTTTTGTTTCCCTAGTTTTTTATTCCCTAGTTATTATTGTTGTTGTTATTGATGTCGTTGTTGTTGGATAGGACAGAGGGAAATGGAGAGAGGAGGGGAAGACAGAGAGGGAGAGAGAAAGACAGACACCTGCAGACCTGCTTCACCACCTGTGAAGTGACTCCCCTGCAGGTGGGGAGCTGGGGGCTCGAACCGGGATCCTTACACCAGTCCTTGAATTTTGTGCCACCTGCGCTTAACCCGCTGCGCTACCGCCCGACTCCGTAGCCTCAGCTGCTTGATGGAGGCCCCTTAGGGGACAGCACTCATGGACAGGAGACAGGACCGGATACAGCACTCCACACTTGCGTGCCCCAGGCTCCTCTGGGCTCCAACCTCTGCCACTCTGGATGGTACAGGGTTGGTCTGACTTCCCTCTCTGTCTTGTGTTTCTCTCCTGCTCCTGATTCAGTAAAATCCTCTTATGTGGAAGAAGAGGGTCAAGGAAGATATGCAGAAGCCTGTCCAGGAAGGGCTCAGGTTAGAACTGAGGGGAACACTTTGCAGACTGGGGGAGCTCTCCCCTGGGTCAGTGCTTCAAAGTCCAGAGATAAGCACAGGGGCTGCGGCAGTGGGCAGGCTGCATCCGGCAGTCCTCAGCTGAGTGCAGGCTCTCTGGTGGGTGATTCTCTGAGAGCCCAGCACAGAGGATTGTGCCCACTCTTCAGAGTGTGGCCAGGGCCAGCGGTGAGTCCTGAGAGAAGAGTGTTTCTGGGTCGGTGGGCTTCGAGCTCACTTGTGCTCCTGTCATGGGTTCGCTTAGTCCTTCCAGAGGCCCCAGGGGATCAAAGAGAGAGGAGGTAGACACAGGCCATGCAGTTAAGCGTCCACGCTTGTGTGTGCCCGAGTGCGGCCATGTGTGCGGGCCTGAGCACAGGGGAGTGTGCATCTGTGTGCGTGTGGGGAGGAAGCAGTCTTTCTCTGACTTGCCCCGGGAGGGCAGCTGGACCATCCCAAACACCTGTCCACTCGTTGGAGGCTCACTGCCTCCCAGTGGGCTGCTATGCCCTCCGACATTCCATGAGGAGGCAGAGAAGCTGACTGCCAGCAGAAATTTGGAGTGGAACTTGAAATGGAGAGAAATGGGCAGCTTCATGGGGTTTCAAAAAGAGCCCAGCATGCATGGGGGTGTGTATTCACCTGCCAACGCCATGTCCAGCGAAGAAGCAATTACAGAAGCCAGACTTCCCACCTCCTGCTCCCCCTAAAGAATTTTGATCCATACTCCCGGTGGGGAGAGCAGTGATGGGGGAAGAGGATAAGAGAGCTCTGAACTTCAGCTCATCAGGACCCTCAGAGAGAGGAGGAAAAAGGGAGGGACACTTGAATGTAGGGATAGGGTCATGAGTGGCTTGGAGGGGAAGAGAGGATGAGGCCTGGAAGAAAAAGGGGGAAGTTGTGTACAAATGTAGACAGAGTTGCAGAGATGACAGATAACCCACGTCTGCAGCCTTGCAACAGAGGGGTTGGGATTCAGAACTCTGGTGGTGGGAAAGGTGTGGAATTATACCCCTGCTGACATACAGTTTTGTAAATCAATATTGAATCACTAATAAAATAAAAAGTACGTAAAGCCCAGCATTTGCTGCCTCCCCTGCCACCTCAGACCCTCACTGTCCCTCAGCTGGACAGCATTTGCAAACCAGGTCCCTCACTGGGCAGCATCCTACGGCTGGGGCTTCATGCTGGAGCTCGCTCGGCACCACCCCCCAGCACAGGGCCTGGGGAATTGGCCCCTGAAGGCCCCTCATTCCTGCCGGCACACACTCAAGAGGCCTCAGTGCCGATCCCACCCCACCCTGGTCCCTCCCCCAGCTGACACAGAGAGCTCTGGCTTGTTCTTGTCTCATGACTCTTGTCTCTGCACACACAGCTCTCTGCCGGGAAGCGGAACTTCCCTTCACTGTAGGGAAACTGTTCACCCCAAGACCCTGGCTGGGCATCACCTGCAGGGTGAAGCCGGCTGACACCCTGGGGCTCCTCTGTGCCCCCCCCCACACACACACACACTGTGTATTACCAGAACATTGACCACCACACTGTCCTTGCCTACAGGCTCTAAATAACACTCAGGAGATTGAAGCCTTCAGGCTGACTGATAAAGAAGGGAGGGAAGAAGGGAGGGAGAGAGAGAGAATGAGAGAATGAGACTGTACCGAAATCGAATATGTTTGTCCCAAGCTTTCAAATCCTGAGAAATAATGGCAAAACCTGTCTTCCTTTCTATCCTTTCCTTTCTTCCCTTCCCTTCCCTTCCCTTTCCTTTCCTTTCCTTCCCTTCCCTTTCCTTTCCTTTCCTTTCCTTTCCTTTCCTTTCCTTTCCTTTCCTTTCCTTTCCTTTCCTTTCCTTTCCTTTCCCTTCCCTTCCCTTCCCTTCCCTTCCCTTCCCTTCCCTTCCCTTTCTTTTTTCCTTTGCCTCCAGGGTTATCACTGGGGCTCTGCTGGCACTGCTCCTAGCAGCCTTTTTCTCCATTTTATTGGATGGGACAGAGAGAAATTGAGAGAGGAGGAGAAGATAGAGAGAAAAAGACAGACTCGTGAAGTGACTTCCCTGCAGGTAAGGAGCCTGGGGGTGGGGGGCTCAAACCTGGATCCTTTTGCTTAGTACTATGTGTGCTTAACAGCGCCCAAAACCTTGAGGCTTTTCTGCAAACTGTTTTATCTTCAGTTTAAAACCCTACCCCCACATAAACCATCCTGACAAATCTATCTCACCTCCCTTCCCCTTTTCTTTCTGGAAGTAAAAGAAAGGGAGCAGAGGAGGACTGGAGCCAGGCTCTGAAGCATCAAGACCTGTGCTATGCTGCTGAGCGCCCCCGAGGCTTCTCTTTTTCGTGTCTGAACCCCAAGCTGTCAGAATGTGTCCCGGTGAACAGGGCTTTTTCTCCCACTCCCACCCCCACCCCCACTCCAGAGAGGGCCTCTTCCTTCTGATGGGGCTGAAAGCCAGACTGAGCCTCTGGGACATGCACAGGGAGAACAAGGGCATTGGGACAGGCTGTGGGCCACGAGGCCTCAGGTGAGGCAAGGAAGGACTCGTTCAGGAGGACAGCTCAGTGGTCAGAGCCTGGCCAGGTAACACTGGAGGTCCAGGCGGGCGGGAGGCACAGCCTTTTTCTGGGTGGACTCAGAAAGCAGACAAGTTCTCAGGACACAGATCAGAGGTTGGGGACATGCTTGCTGGCTAACCTGCTTACTTCTATCCTAAAGCCAAAGTTCTGGGAGCCTGCATTTACCTTTTTTTTAGAGTTTTTTTTATATTTATTTTATTTATTTATTCCCTTTTGTTGCCCTTGTTGTTTTATTGTTGTAGTTATTATTGTTGTTCTCGTCATTGTTGGCTAGGACAGAGAGAAATGGAGAGAGGAGGGGAAGACAGAGAGGAGGAGAGAAAGATAGACACCTGCAGACCTGCTTCACCACCTGTGAAGCGACTCCCCTGCAGGTGGGGAGCCGGGGTTCGAACCGGGATCCTTATGCCGGTCCTTGTGCTTTGCGCCACCTGCGCTTAACCTGCTGCGCTACAGCCCGACTCCTCCTTTTTTTTTTTTTTTAACCTTGTTAGTGATTTCAGAATGATGGACAAGATTGTAAGATAACAATGGTACAAATCCACAAAGTTTCCACCATCAGAGTTCCCTGTCCCATCCCCTCCATTAGAATCTTCCCTATTCTTTATCCCTCTGGGAGCATGGACCAAAATTCCTTATGGGGAGCAGAAGGTGGGAGTTCTGGCTTCTGTCATTGCTTCTCCACTAGACATGGAGGTTGGCAGGTGGATCCATCCCCCCAGCCCCATTTCTGTGTTTCCCTAGTGGTGCAGGTCTCTGGGAAGGTGTTCTCGGTGTCCAGATTAGTCTCTCTTTGTAGGGAGATCTTTTCCAGCTTGGGGAACACAAGCTGAGCTGCTCAGGGAACTTGGGAGCAGGGTGTTGGTCATGTGATCAGGGTGGTGAACTTCAGTCGGGGCACACAGAGACTTGCCGAGTGAAGGGCCGGTTGTCCTGCAGGAATTGTAAGCTGCAGGGAGGAAGTCTGGCTGGAAGAACTTTGGGGCCAACCTTTCCAATCCAGTTTCGACAGGAGTCACGTTCAGAGATTGAGAGCAAAGCATTCTGGGAGCGGACAGCTTGGGGTGGATTCCCGGTTCTCTGCTTTCTCAGCTGTAAAAGCTTCAGTCTGTCACTTTAATGGTGCCTGTTACTTCATTAGCAAAGTGGGTATAAGGCTATCAATCCCAAAGTGTGATTAAAAAGAACTGGGAGGAGGAGTTAAAATGTGTTAAGTGTCTGACTTTAAAAGGAAGCACTTTATTTTTTTTTTCATTACCTCCAAGGTTGTCTCTAGGGTTTGATACGTACATGATGAATCCACCACTCCTGGTAGCCCTCTTTTCTCTTTCTCCTTCTCCTCCTCCTTGTCTTTCTCCTTCTCCTTCTTTTTATTCCACTTCTTTCCTTTTTTTTTTTTTTATTTGATGGGATCGAGCTAAATAGAAAGAGAGACAGGAAAATAGAGACGGCCATGACAACGGAGTGGGAGAGAGATAGAAAGGTGGGATCTGAGGGCTTGAACTCTGGCCCTTGTGTTTGTTCCCCTGTGTGCTCAAACAGGTGCGCCCAGCCCCCAGAGGAGGCATTTTATATTTTGCGCTAGTTGCCTGGTGGCTGAGGTGTTGCTGAGCTTGGACTCGGGTGTGTAAATGAGGAGGAAGTTCACCCGAGGGTTGGATGGGGCCCGGGAAAGGTTAATCAGATGGGAGCCCAGTCCCCAAGATTAAGAGAGACAAAGTCCCCACCCAGGCCCCTCTGAGTTCCAGCGCTGCGTACACTCTCTTTGAACTGCTTATTCAACTCCTTCTCTTGGAGGGAGAACAAAGGGAGTGATGTGGAACTCAAATCTCATTTACAACTTAATTTTAAAACCGAGGAGATTTGCAGCGTTGGAGAGAGAGCAGGAAATACACTTAGAGTAATTGCTCCTCCGTCTTTTTCACACCAGGCACAGCTCTGCTAGTTTTTGTTGATGGTTTTCACATCAGAGGCCGCAGCTGTGGGGAACGGGAGAGCCCACTTGACCAAGGAAGGATGGAGGCCAGAGTGGGGGAGGCCTCGTCTCCGCTTCGCAGCCAATCGGAGACCAGATCAGAAGGAGGTCCAAGGTCCCCAGGCTCACTTCTGCAGAACAGAAGGGGAGAAGGGGAGAAAGGGGGCTGGGGCACCAGGGCCGGCAAGTCAGCTGGGCCTGGGGGAAGAGAACACCACTGTTAGAGCATCAGACTTGCACGCCTTAAGCCCCAAAGGCCACAGGGTCAATCCCTGACACAGCCTTGTGCCTGCACTGAGCCCTGGTCCCTCCCCATCCCTCTCTCATAAAAAAAAAAAAAAACGATAACTATATGAATTATTAGAAAGAGAAAAATACTCAGGGGTTGAGTGCACATGTCCCCATACACAAGGATATGGGTTCAAGCCCCTGGTCTCCACCTGCAGGGGAAAAGCTTCACATGTGGTGAAGCCATGCTGCAGGTGTCTCTCTGTCTCTCATTCTCTCTCCCCACTTCCTCTCAATTTCTGTCTCTTTCCAATAAATAAATATATTTTTTAAAAACTACTCCACTACAAAAGGAGAGGCCAGGGACTGAGGGACGGAAACATTCCAGGGGTCAGAAGATTGTTTCCTAAGCAGGATATTTGCCCTGCCATGCATATAGCCAAGGGTTCAAGCCCCAGAACCACATGGCAGTCCCACTGCACCAGGGGAAGCTCTAATGCTGTGGTCTCATTCTCTCTCATTCTCTCTCTCTCTCTCTCTCTCTCTCTCTCTCTCTCTCTCTCCTTCTCTCTCTCTCTCTCATGCATATATATGAGATGTTAAAAGCATGAAAAAGTCAACTTGGGAGAGATGAGATCATGCATATCTGAGGCCCCACCAGCAAAAAGAAAACAGAAATAATGATCTGAGAGTGGAACTGCTTGCCATAGGTCCGGAAGCAGTCACAGTGTGGTGGCCTTAAAGCCAGTTGACTTGGGGTCATGCGGAATTTTAGGTCCACTGTACGGACAAGCAAGTGAAGATCGAGCCATAACCTCTGAGGTCCACTCCAGACCGTCCTCAGTCCCCCCTGTGGGAACTCTAGGTCATGCAGCTGAGCCCTGGGGGACTGGCCGCCCACCCACCCACTTCTGGGGCAGGGCAGATAAGCCAGTTCTGCAAAAGGGGGTGTGGGCCCTCCCAGATCTGAGAGGAGACAAGCTGCAGGCAGGCGGCTGGGATGGGGCTCAGCAGCTGGAACAGAGGTTCCTGCTCTACCCCAGGGACTACATACACCCCAGCTGCCTCCGGCTCTCATTGAATAAATAAATGAATGAATGAATAGCTCCTTGAGAGACAGTGATTTATTTATGATGGGATATGTGCCCCCACACTGCCCCAAACCATTGTGTTTGAGGAAATAATGACTTCGAGGACCCTTGGTGATATGTGGGCTCAGGTCTTATCTCCCCTGGACAGGTGTCTCCACACCACTCCCACCACCCAGCTGTCTCTCTTCCCCACCGTGTCCTGGAGACCAGAAGCCCTCTCTCAGCCCCCGCCATCTCCCCCTAGCCCATAGTCCTTTGCTTTGCTGCAAGGATATTACACTCAGATTGAGTTTCAGCCAGTGTCGTGCCCTTTCCTGGCCTTGCTTCTCACCTGCCACCTTAGATGAGATCTTTCAGTGTTCCTGCTTCTCTGGCAGGCGCATCTCACTTCACAGGATCCCCCTAGGGTCCACCCAAGAGATGGGAAAAGAGAGGCTCTCATCACATCCGGGGTCTGAGCGGCATTCATTCCCTTGTCTCTTGGAGGGCGTCAGACAGAGCCTGTTCAAGTCATGTCTCTACAACCTCTTTGTTCAAATTAGCCTGCAACTGTGTCTCTCAACCCCCCTAAATGCAGGGGGCTTCTAACCTCAAGAAAAGAAAGGAAAAGGAAGGGGAGGGGGAAGAAGGGAGGAAGGAAGGAGGTGGGGTGGGAGTAGATAGCAAAATGGTGATGCAAAGTGACTCTGAAGTCTCAGGCTCTATCCCCCACATCACCTTAAGCCAGAACTGAGCAGTCCTCAGGAAGGGAAGGAGGGAGGGAGTGAAGACTGAAGGTAGGAAGGAAGGAAGGAAGGCAGGGAGGGAGGAAGGAGGAGGAAGGAAGGAAGGAAACTCCCAGAACCTGAACACTCACTTCTGCTAGAAGCAGGGGAGCCTACTTGTGGTTGGGGGTCAGGCAGTGGTTCACAGAGTTAAGTACACATAGTACCAAGCAAGCTCAAAGACACACACAAGGATCCTGGTTTGAGCCCTTGGCTCCCCACCTGCAGGGGGGTCACTTCATAAGTGGTGAAGTAGGTCTGCAGGTGTCTGTCTTTCTTTCTCCCACTCGGTCTTTCTCTCCTTTCTCCATTTCTCTCTGTCCTATCTAAAAAAATAAATTTAAGTAGCCATAGGAGCAGAGGATTTATAGTTCATGTGTGAAGCCCCAGCAATAACCCTGCAGGCAAAGAAAAAGGAGGAGGAGGAGGAAGAGGAGGAGGAGAAGGAGAAGAAAGAGGAGAAGAAGAAGACAAAAATGAAGACAAAGAAGGAGGAGGAGGAGAAAGAAGAAGGAGGAGATGATGATGGAGATGGAGAAGGAGGAGGAGGAGGAGGAGGAGGAGGAGGAGGAGGAGGAGGAGGAGGAGGAGAAGAAGAAGAAGAAGAAGAAGAAGAAGAAGAAGAAGAAGAAGAAGAAGAAGAAGAAGAAGAAGAAGGAGAAAGAGAAGGAGAAGGAGAAGGAGAAGAAGAAGAAGGAAGAAGAGGAGGAGAAAGAAGGAGGAGGAGGAGATGATGATGGAGATGGAGAAGGAGAAGAAGGAGGAGGAGGAGGAGGAGGAGGAGGAGGAGGAGAAGGAGAAGAAGAAGAAGAAGAAGAAGAAGAAGAAGAAGAAGAAGAAGAAGAAGAAAAAGAAGGAAGAAGAGGAGGAGGAGGAGGAGGAGAAGGAGGAGGAGGAGGAGGAGAAGGAGAAGGAGGAGAAGATGAAGGAGGAGGAGAAGAACTACTTGTGGTTAACAGACTCCAGGCCACACAGCCAACCCCCAGTTCCTGGAGATTCCCACTTCCCACCCAGGAGTGTTCCCAGGCTCTGACTTTCACCCCCACTTCTAAGAGGGGCTTAGAGCACCCTGCACCCACCCAGGTCTGATCCACTCAGAGTGGCCCCACTGGGATTGGCTCTGTCCTGGGTGTGTGTGTGTGGGGGGGGGTCCATGCAGGTCCTTATTCTGATGTCTGAGTCACCTCTACCCCAGCAAGGACCTGGGACACTGCTTTCCAGTGGCACATCTTCAGAACCTGGTGCTGAGGAGCTAAGTACTCCCTGAAAGTGCACTCCCCTCCCCCAGCCAGTGCAGCCAGCCTGCCCAGGGCTGTAGGACCCCCCCCCCCCAAACACACACACACAAGCACACGCACACGCGCACACGCATGCACACGCACACACACACACAAGCACACACACGCAGGTGCCCCAGCTGCCTGGAACAGGGTCTATCTCTGTGCTCACCCAGGCCCTGCTGCTCCCATGAGCCTTTCACAGCCCCTGGACAGGGCCTTGCCTACACTCTGCTCTTTTTTTTTTTTTTGCTGATTTAATTAACATAATATAATGGAAATAAAATAATGGAAGGGGCTGCTACTTCAGAAGGGATTATGGCCAGAGGCCGTACACGGGGTTCCAGGCAATGCAGGGGGCAGGGGCTGGAGGCCACGCTGGACACCCAAAGGAGCAGCCAGCTGGCCAGTGCTCAGGCCTGGGGTCCAGCCAGGGCGCCCAGCACCAGGACGCGTGTGCAGTGTCTCTGTGCTCTCCCTTCCTTCTTCCTTTCCTTCCTCCCTCTCTCCTTTTCCCCCTCCCTTCTTTTCTTCTTCCCTTCTTTCTTCCTTCCCTCTCTCCCTCCCTTCCTCCCTGTGCCTTTGGTGAACTAAAACTCCCCAGAAGCAAGTGAACAGAGTCACAGGAGGTCACAGACTAGGAGCCCAGCCATGAGAGGTGTCTCTGAGAGAGCCGGGGCACATCTGCCCAGAAGTAGCTCTTGGCCCTGAGGGCATCTCAGGCTCCAGACTGGCCACACCACACTGAGGAAGCCTTGGTGCTGTGGTCTCTCTCTCTCTCTCTCTCTCTCTCTCTCTCTGTGCCTGCTTGTCTCTGTTTCTCTAACTGAAAAGTCATGTTAGAGTGGGTAAACTTACCAGTAATGACAAGAAAGGAAAGAGGGGGGGGGGATGCAGGAAGGAAGGTAGGAAGGAAGGAAAAGGTAAAAAAAAAGAAAAAGGAAAAAGAAAAGAGAAGAAAAGAAGAGAGGAGAGGAGAGGAGAGGAGAGGAGAGGAGAGGAGAGGAGAGGAGAGGAGAGGAGAGGAGAGGAGAGGAGAGGAGAGGAGAGGAGAGGAGAGGAGAGGAGTTATTTCTAGGGCTCAGTGCCTACTTGAAAAATCCAGCACTCCTACCATACCTTCTCCTTCTCCTTCTCCTTCTCCTTCTCCTTCTCCTCCTCTTTCTTCTTCTTCATCTTCTTCTTCTCCTTCTCTCTCCTTCTCCTCCTCCTCCTTCACCTTCTTCTCCTCCTCCTTCTCCTTCTCCTTGTTCTTCTTCCTTCTTCTTCTCCTTCTCCTTCTCCTTCTCCTTCTCCTTCTCCTTCTCCTTCTCCTTCTTCTTCTTCTTCTTCTTCTTCTTCTTCTTCTTCTTCTTCATCTTCTTCTTCTCCTTCTCTCTCCTTCTCCTCCTCCTCCTTCACCTTCTTCTCCTCCTCCTTCTCCTTGTTCTTCTTCCTTCTTCTTCTCCTTCTCCTTCTCCTTCTTCTTCTTCTTCGTCTTCTCCTTCTCTCTCCTTCTCCTCCTCCTCCTTCACCTTCTTCTCCTCCTCCTTCTCCTTGTTCTTCTTCCTTCTCCTTCTTCGTTCTCCTTCTCCTTTTCCTTCTCCTTCTCCTTCTTTTTCTTCTTCTTCTTTTAATTTTCTAGGACAGAGAGAAATTGAGAGAGGAAGGAGAGTTAGACAGAGGAGACAGGAAGGTAGACACCTGCATCCCTGCTTCATTGCTTATGAAACCTCCACCCCTCCTCATGGACACACAAATAGAGACCCAGGGCTCAAACCTGGGTCCTTGCACATGGTAAAGTGTGTGCCACCACCCAACCCTCAGATTGGTATTTTTTATCGTGATTTAATATTCATTCACAAAACTATAAGGTAAAAGGGTATGATTCCATACCTTCCCCACCACCAGAATTCTGTATCCCCATCCCTTCCATTAGAAACTGCAGTGGATCTCCCAAGGTCGAATATATGAGTTGGCCATTATTTCTATAACTGATTGTCCATCTACCTATCTATATAATTTTGCCTCTTTTTTTTTTTTACAGTGAGACTCTTCTTCCTTTCCAAGACACACCCACACCTATTACTACTTCTGAGTGCCTTTCTTTTTTTCCTCTTCTCTCTCTAGGTCTTGATGGAGTTAGCGTTCAGAGCCCTCTGGTTTCTTCCCCCTAACATTTCTCCCACCCTTAGAGTATGGATAAAAATTCCTTATGGGGAGCAGAAGGTGGGAGTTCTGGCTTCTGTAACTGCTTCTCTTCTGGATGTGGGTGTTGGAAGGTGGATCCACATGCCCAAGCTGTCTCTCAGATTTATATTTTTGATCCCATACTCTGATTTGTGTTGGAGAGTCCAAGTAAGAGTATGGCATGGTCCACCCAGGTCACAGGTCAGTTTCTGCCTTGAAAGGCTGAGAAGCAGGTATGAGATGAGTTACCCCTTAAACCTTCTCATTGTGAAGTGTGTCAAGCTTTCTAAAACATGACTCAACAATCCTTTGCTGCCATTCCGAAAAGTCAAAATAGAGGGGCTGGGCGGTACCGCACTGGGTTGACTGCCTCCACTATAATGTTCAAGAACTCAGGTTCAATCCCCTGGCCCCCACCTGCAGGGGGGAAAGCTTCAAGAGTGGTGAAGAAGTGCTGCTGGTGTCTGTCTGTCTCTATCTCCCCCTGCCTTGTCAATTTCTGTCTGTCTCTACCCAATAATAAATTGACTGAAATAAGTGAATCATTTTTAAAAATCAGAATAGAACCTCTTTTTGAAAGCAGGGCTTTTTATTGGTTTCAGATCATTTGGTAGCAAAGTCTGACTTGACCTAAACTTATTTGACAACCAAACTCGATCTAAGCTAACTCAATCCTATTCACCCCACCCCACATACCTTTGGAAATAGTTGTCAGTTTTGATGCACAAGATACTGGCGTTTTATTTGTTTGTTTGTTTGGCTGCCTCTGGGATTTCACTGCTCAATGGTGACTTTTTCAGACTGACAGAGAGGCAGAGGTGGAGAGGCTGAGATAGAGGGAGAAGACTGAAACGTAACACCAAAGTTTCTTTCACTCAAGTGTGGCCCAGACTTGAGCCTGAGTCATTTACAAGGCATAGCAGAGCTTCGCAAAGTGAGCTATTTTTTTTGGGGGGGTGGGTGGGGAGGGCAAGAATATTGATGTTCTAGTGACAGGTACTGTCCTGGTTACCGCTGGGAGTGTGATATATGATTCCATGTCCCCTTTAAAAAGGTAAAATCTCCAAATTCTAAATCTGTCTCCAGTAGTTTTAGATAAAGAAATATGAATTTATACATTCAGTGATTACACCAGTCCAATGAATCATGTACCTTACAATCTGTTTTTGATCCAAACACAATCATCTCTAGGGCATGTGTAGACGACTGTATCTTTGCTCCAATCATCAGCTTCTCTCCCTTGTGAAAAATTAAATTTTTATCACTGTCAGGGCAGGGGGAGGGTACAGTCCTCAGTAACTTCCTGAGAGGGAAAAATACTTGCTCCTCCATTGACATAGGGCAAAGCAAAAGTGCAGACACACCACAAACAATGTCAGAGTGAAGTTTTTTTTTTTTTTTTAATGAGTTTCCATTTTTATTTGCTTAAGGTTCTCCACAGGGGCTGCTGATACAGTCTTTGTTCCCAACAGCTACACAGAATTCCTCCTCCCACCTTACTCCCCTGTTTTCACCAACACTCATCCTCCTTTTTGGTCTTTTTTTAGTATTTGTGCACTTAAAAAACAGTCCATGACCTAAATGGAAGGGCTAAAACCACAAATCTCTTAGCAGAAAACAAAGGTCTAAATCCTTACCGTCTTAGCTTTGTCAATGGCATCTTGACTCACACACCAAAAACAGGAACAGCAAGAAACAGAATGAGCTGAATTTCACCAAATCTAAAAATGTCTGCTTGCCACAAAGTCCATTGTCAAGAACATTAAGAGAGAACCTACCAGATGTGAGGAGACATTGGCCAGTCATACATGACTCAGAGTCTAACATCCAAAACACATACAGTCATCTTGCAAGTCAATGAAAGTCAACGTGTTTCCCAGGGGGAATTGGACTGAACTGACATTTCCCACAAAGAAGGTTTGCCAAGGATCCCACAAGCTCATGTAAAGAAGGTCACTGTCATCAGTCATTGCAGAAACACAAAAATCAAAAGCACAAGGAAGCTTTCAGGGAGGTGGCAGGGAGAGCTGAGGGCGAGACTGCCACGCATGAGGTCACAGGCTTGATCGCTGGTACAGCATGCCAGTGTCCTTTCCCTCTCTCTCTCTTCCCCTCTCCCTCTCCCCCTCCCCCTCCCCCTCCCTCTCCCTCTCCCTCTCCCTCTCCCCCTCCTCTCCCTCTCCCCCTCCTCTCCCTCTCCCTCTCCCCCTCCTCTCCCTCTCCCTCTCCCCCTCCTCTCCCTCTCTCTCTCCCCCTCCCTCTCCTTCTCCCTCTCTCTCTCTCTCCCTCATATAATAAAACTGCATTCCTTTATTTCAAAGTCATGGTGAACTATCACTTTCCATTCTCTAGGATCAATACAATTTGAAAAATAGAAAACATGATAAGTGTTGACAAGGAAGAGAATTTGGGTAATGAAATTGTATGTCCTGGCACCACTTAGGAAGAGCTGTGACAGCAGGGGAAGCTCCAATACCCTGCTGTCTCTCCCTTTCCCTGAGTGTATATCTCTGTGAAAAAGTAGCCCAAAATGGTGAAATCCATTATGCTTGAGACATTGATTGAACAAAAACTAGTAAACAACTAATATACGACCCTGAGGTCCTATTCACTCAGTATATTCTTTTTTTTAATTTAAAAAAGAGACACATTAACAAAACCATAGGATAAGAGGGCTACAACTCCACACAATTCCCACCACCAGAACCCCATATCCCATCCCCTCCCCTGACAGCTTCCCTATTCTTTATCCCTCTGGGAGTATGGACCCAGGGTCATTGTGGGATGCAGAAGGTGGAAGGTCTCAATATATTCTTAGATACAGAGACCAAAATTAAAAACTGGTACTCAAGGGGGGAGGGGGGAAAGGTGTTGGCACACCTGGTTAAGCACACAGGTTATAGTGCACAAGGACCCAGGTTCAAGCCCCTAGTCCCCACCTGCAGGGGCAAAGTTTCATGAGTGATGAAGCAGTGGCTGCAGGTGTCTCTCTGTCTCTTTCCTTTTCTATCTCCCACTTCCCTCCCAATTTCTTTTCTTTATTTTTTTATTAAAAAGAAACACTGACAAAAAACATAGGATAAGAGGGGTACAACTCCACACAATTCCCAACACCAGAACTCTGTATCCCATCCCCTCCCCTGACAGCTTTCCTATTCTTTATCCCTCTGGGAGTATGGACCCAGGGTCATTGTGGGTTGCAGAAGGTGGAAGGTCTGGCTTCTGTAATTGCTTCCCTACTGAACATGGGCGTTGACAGGTGGATCCATACTCCCAGCCTGCCTCTCTCTTTCCCTAGTGGGGCAAGGCTCTGGGGAAGCGGAGCTCCAGGACACATTGGTGGGGTTGTCTGTCCAGGGAGTTCTGGTCAGCCTCACGCTGGCATCTGGAACCTGGTGGCTGAAAAAGAGAGTTAACATATAAAGCCAAACAAATTATTTACTAATCATTAACCTAAAAGCTGGAATAGTGCAGATGAAAGCTTGGGGGGGCTCCATTTTATAGTTAGTAGTCCTATTTTAGTTATATTCCAAAGAGCCCGTGACTATACTAGCATTGTTTTTTTTTTCCTGAGCTTGACATCTGATATGCAAGTGGATAAGCTTCATGAGTGATGAAGCAGTGGCTGCAGGTGTCTCTCTGTCTCTTTCCTTTTCTATCTCCCGCTTCCCTCTCAATTTCTCTCTGTCTCTATCAGATAATAGATAAATAATTTTTAAAAAAGAAAAAAAGAAAAAATCTTTAAAAAAAAAACTAGCACTCAAATAAATGCCTACTTGTAGCAGAACTGCTCACAACAGACAAATATCAGAAACAGTTGGCCCATGGAAGACTGGAAAAATATAACTTGGTGTAGACCATACAGCAGAATTGCTGGGCTAGCTGGCATGATGCCCAACACAGAATAGCTTCCAGCCAAAAAAAAAAAAAATCTATAGATTGGCTGTGTATCTACAGCATCAACGCATCACAAAATACCAATATCGTGCTGAGTGAAAAAAACCAGACACAAGGTCACTTTTTATGCTTCCATGTATAACAATTATTCAGAACAGCTTAATCCGAGGTAACAGATGACTGATTGTATTGTACATGGGTTTGATGCAGCAGAATTGCTCATTTTAAAGCAGTTAATATATACCCATGAATGTTACCTGAATTTTTTTTTTATTTTTAAGAGGAAAAGGATCAATGCAGAACCACAAATATTCCAGCAGGGAACCTCCAAACCAGTGACCCAGAATGGTTATACATGTGGAGAGAATCTCATGTCCATCATTCTCAGTCAGTTAGAAAGGACCAGTGGCGCTGAGAATGTTGGCCTCACCTCTCACCTTCCGAGTCCAGCCCACACCCTCAGGATCTTGTGCTGTGGATATTTCCTTATGGATCAAGACTTGGAATGGTGGAGAGACACTTGGGCTTTCATGTTCCCTGTCACGGTTTCACTGGCATCTGTCCTGGTTGCCAGACACTGAGGAAAGTCTGGGAAGAATGTTCACACGAGACTCTGACATCTGTAATGGTTGGCAGGGTCTTGGCAACTGCAGCTTTATGACAGTGGCCTTGGAAAGGTCTCCTGAGGACGTCAATGCTCTGTGTGATGCTGTTGCTAGAGCGGGAGGAGAAGGAACTTAGCACAGACCTGGGCCCACACACAGTGTGGAAGACATGTGATCCATACAGTTTTATTACTATTACTATTATTATTATTATTATTATTATTATTATCGGATTAATGGTTTACAATCAACACTAAAATACAGTAATTTGCACATGTGTAACATTTCTCAGTTTTCCACATAACAAGTCAACCCCCACTAGATCCTCCTCTGCCATCATGTTCTGGGACCTGAACCCTCCCCCCAGCCCAGAGTCTTATACTTTGGTGCAGTACTCCAACTCCAGTCTACGTTCTGCTTTGTGTGTAAAAAGGAACAAGGAACCGGCCATTTGAAATTTCTCCTCTGGAAGAGATACAGCACAGTTTTGAGAGTATCAGTCAACTTGAAAAAGAAAAAAAATAATAAGCTCTTAGATCAACCATTCTGGAATTCATATTCAAAAACAAGCTATCAGAATTCCCAAATGTGGAAACCATGAATAATGGTCAAGAAAGCAGCAGTGCTCTACTTGGCTTTAAAATAGATTCTTACAGAAAAACAAGGAAAGTAATCGGAGTGTCTACAACGAGCTGGGCGGATAGTTGATATTCCAGGCATATCTCAGTGCTCAGAAGACTCAACAAAGCAAAGCCAACGGCATGTGACTACAACCAAAGCATCCCGAAGAGTCTATGAGAAGCATGGAGGAGGGCTCCAGGTGCACCAACAGAATATGCAGGAGCCTTCCAGCAGCCTTCCTGGAAAGAGGAAGCAACACAGATCTGGAAGGGACGAGTGAGTGAATCTAGAGAAGAGAAATAAAATGTCAGAAAATCCTAAACTGCTTACTCAGCAAGTATTCAACACTAAAAAGAGTTAGATCCAGCCTTGATTAAAAAAATAAAATGCCCGGAGTTGGGCGGTAGTGCAGCAGTTTAAGTACAGGTGGTGTGAATCTCAAGGAACGGCATAAAGATCCCGGTTCGAGCCCCCGGCTCCCCATCTGCAGGGGAGTCACTTCACAGGCTGTGAAGCAGGTCTGCAGGTGTCTATCTATCCCCCTCTCTGTCTTCCCCTACTCTCTCCATTTCTCTCTGTCCTATCCGACAAGGACAACATCAATAAAAACAATAATAACTACAACAATAATAAAAAAGGGCAACAGAAGGGAAAATAAATAATATTTTAAAATAAATAAAAAATAAAATAAAATGTCACTGGATGCTGCTCATACTCAAGTCAACATGGAGCCTGGGAATTTGCTGAAGGAATCTGAGGACCTCTCACAAGATGAACCAATGACCTCTTAAATAAATGGATTTGTGTGGCAGGACTCAACACCTCCCTAGAAGGATGGAGATATGGAACTTTGGTGGTGGGTGTGGTGGGAACTACATATTGTAATCTTATAATCTTTTCTTTTTAAATTTATTTTTCCCTTTATTGGGAGATTAGTGTTTTGCATTCGACAGTAAATACAATAGTTTGTACATGCATAGCATTTCTTAGTTTTCCTCATTGCATTACCACCCCCAATAGGTCCTCTGTCATCCTTTTCCAGGACCTGTATTCCCTTCCCACCCAACCCCAGAGTCTTTCACTTTGGAGCAATACACCAACTCCAGTCCAGGTTCTGCTTAGTGTTTTCTCTTCTGATCTTGTTGTTCAACTTCTGCCCATGAGTGAGATCACTCCATACGGTGTGTCTCCATCTTAAATGGGTGTAACAAAAGGTAGAAAAGATGCTATTGATATGTAAAGCTCTCATATACCTTCTCAATTAAAGAGGTAGAACCAGCCCAGTTGAGTGATAGATCACACTATGGTTATGCTAATGGTTCTCATGCCTGAGGCTTCTAACAATGGTTCTTCTTTTTACCTTTCCACATTTTATTGAGCTTAAACTGTTTAAGCAACCTTAAAATCATACTAGAAAGGACTTCCAAAATAATAAAGGTACTTAAATCAATTATAATCATCGAGTTATCAATTATAGTAAACTTCTAATTTGTTACAAGTTTTTTTCTTCACAAGTAATGATTATAGCTATGTCAAGCTTTTACATGAAGAAGCATCTGCTCATACGGAATCCCCAGAAATCCATTTGGACCCCTGTCTTCTGACATCGCCCACAAGATGGCACGACTACAGCAGCACCTCTGAAACCAGTGATATGACCTGACACGATCTGAAGAATCTGATTCACAGACTCCAAGGACAGAACTTTCTTACTGCCTTTCTCTCGCCCATCACTGTCTTCCCTTCCTGATTCTGCTACACATGTCACCTTTTGGCAGTTCCAGCTCACTCTCTACAGAGAAGCAAAATTCCGGTGGCTGACCTTCCCCATCGAGATAGACATACAGCTTTTCATCCTCTGGCATTTCTTCCCCTGGTCATTGGCACTGGACTGATGCTTCTATCGGACTTGCTGGTACACCTTTGGACACTCCCTTTACACTGCTGGACTTCTCGAGGACTGACTATAGCATTCTATGGACTTTGCAGCCAGCTGTCTTGAGACTCTGCAATGACAGATCACCCTCTTACCCCTCAGCGTACCAGGCCCCCACTCCTCTGCCTATCAGGCAGCGCCCCCTTTCTGCCCATCAGGCAGCCCCTCGCTGCCTACCAGGCCTCTCTTCAGTCTCACACTGTCCCTTGCTACTCTTACTTATCCTTCCCTGTCTTGTACCAGTTCTTTTTGAAAACGCACACATGATATTATTCAGGTTTCTTCACAGGTTTCTTTTCACCCCTACACTACTATTCCTCTGTTGGAGATGGAGTCTTTTACAGATATTGACCCATTTAAATATGGCCATTGGAAAGAGGCAGATGTCAGGAAATTGTGAGAATGTGGTTGAGATTGGCAGGGCTTGAACCTGAGAAGTGTGTCAATCCTGTTAGTCTCTCCCTCTACTGAGAGGTTGAGCAAGGAGGGACAGTAGTAAACCCAAAGGTGTACCTCATCCTATCAGACTCCCTGCCTCACAAAGCACCCAACATTCCTGATACTATGGCCATTAGATAAAAAGAAAGGGGAAGGTGTCAGGCCTTAAAGCCAGTCCCCCCTCCCCCTGGCTCTGCTCCATGCTCCATTGCTGACACTATGGTCTATTTACATAATCATTGTTTTGCCTGAAAGATCCTCACCATGTTATCCCCTCAGGTTACTGCTAATTCAGTTAAAACCATCGCAACAGTTGCTAAAGACGCTTCCACTTTCCTAGCATGCCTTTTGCCTCTCTCCACCCCCTTTCCCAGCCATTTCCATTTTCAACTTCCCACTTCCGGTTTTTACACTATAAATCTCGCTGTTGTTTTGGTTTCACTCTCTTTTCTTTTCCATGTCCTGACCAGGAGAAGGGCTGGCATGCATAGTGGGAGGGGGCCATTTTGCTAGCTCCACATGGCCTAGACCCGCTGTGCTCACACCCGACTCTGGGTTGTCCACATCAATAAAGAATTGTATTACCACGCTGCCACGAGTTCCTCTTCTCTCTCTCTCTGGCAAAGCTAGCCCAGCACTTCTTTTTTCTGACTTATTTCACTTAACTTCATTTACTCAAGCTCCATCCAAGATGGGGTGAAGAAGGTGACTTCACTATTTTTAATAGCTAAGTAATATTCCATTGTGTAGATAGACCACAACTTGCTCAGCCACTCATATGTTTTTGAACAACTTAGACTCTTGTAACAAACTATTAATGACAAATAAAATTATTTTTTTAAAAACTCCAAGAAAAAAAATATAAGAGAGATGGGTGGTCTGGGAGGTGGTGCAGTGGATAAAGCATTAGACTTTCAAGCAAGAGGTCTTGAGTTCAATCCCCAGAAGCACATATACCAGAGTGATGTCTTTTTTTTTCTTTTTTCTCCTATCTTTTTCCCTATTAAATAAATAAAATATAAAACAAGAAGAAGAAAGGAAGGAAGGGAGGAAGGAAGGAAGGAAGGAAGGTAGAAAGAAAGAAAGAAAGAAAGAAAGAAAGAAAGAAAGAAAGAAAAGCTAGAATTCACCTGAAATTAACTAAAGATTATAGAAAAGGCTTCCATGCCTGAGGCTCTGAGGCCCCAGGTTCAGTCCCAAGCACCATCAGCCAGAGCTGAGCAGGTCTCTGGTCCCCCTCTCTGTATCATTTTCTCTCTTATCTCTGTCAGTGTGTCTTCCTCTGTGTATCTCTCTCATTAAAATGAATAAGTACTTCATAAATAAATTAATTAAAGAAACTAAAAAAAAATAATCACAGCCTTAAAAATCACATGGAAACTCTTAGTCACAAAAAAAAAAAATGGCTACAAACAGTTAGCACCCAGTTAGGAAGGTGTGTGTGAATTACCACCACATACTTCCTGGAAGCATCAACAAAAAAAAAGGTTCACCCTGTATCTCTTTTGCAGAGAATTTACCCCACAGAAATAAAGGAGACTCTCTGCAATGAAGAAGGAAATAGCCAGGGTGCCAGTAAGGAATGACACACCTACACATTTCAGGTGAAAATGATCTGAGGAGAAGAAGTGAAAGAATCACTGGGTATTACTGAAGTCACTTTGTTTTTCTGCATGAAAGAAGAGTTTGTAATGTTGGAAATAGTTTTCTGTTATTCAAAGGAAACCTCCATAACATAAGAAAACAAATACAATACTTAAAAATTGATGGGGAAGGAAAAGATCCTTCTGCCCTTGACATTCCAAATAGGGCATTTGGTAAAGTGCCAGGCTAGTGTAGGGGTGCCTCTTCCTGGGCATATTTTCTCTGGGTTGGAGAGAACTCCACTGGAGCCAGCCTGGGCTGCTGCTCTCTCATAGACACAAGGGAAATGACTCAGGAACCAAACAGGTGTCAGCGGCAAGGCAATACAATTCATTATTGATCAGAGAGCCAAGGTTTTTAATGGACAGAAATGGAAATGGCTAGGAAAGGGGTGGAGGAAGGCAAAAGGGGCTGGGAAGGTAGGAACTTCCTTAGGAACTGTTTCGAGGGTTTTAACTGGTGGGATTAATAATACCCTGGAGGCAAGGAGGGTCTTGAGGGTAGAAAGAAGATACATCGAAGGAATGGAATGGGTGGGGATCTTCTAGGCAAAACAATGATTATGTAAGTAGGCCATAGTATCAGGAATGCAGGGTGGAGCAGGGGGAACTGGCTTAATGTTTTAAGGAATGCCAGGCTCCTGGAGGTAGAAAAATGCAGGGTGCTTTGTGAGGCTTCTCACAATTTCTGGACAGTCAAGGCTGGAGAATAAATCACTGGGGACTGCACTGAAAAGCCAGGTCATCAAGGGAGAAATAGCAACAGCCTAAGGTGGTGGCATGGAGCTGTAGTGTGTAGTGGTATGTAGGATTGACCACTTGTCATTGGCAGGATGCTTTGAGTCTGATCAATTCAATCCTGAGTTATCAAGTCCCTCAGGAGAAGACACAGCATATGGTGATTCAGAGCTTTGGTTGTTTTTTTTTTTTTTAATAATTTACTTCTTTATTGGGGAATTAATGTTTTACATTCAACAGTAAATACAATAGTTTGTACATGCATAACATTCCACAGATTCCCATTTAACAATACAACCCCCACTATGTCATTCATCATCTTTCATGGACTTGTATTCTCCCCACCCACCCACCCACCCCAGAGTCTTTTACTTTGGTGCAATACTCCACTTCCATTTCAGGTTCGACTTGTGTTTTCTTTTCTAATCTTGTTTTTCAACTTCGGCCTGAGAGTGAGATCATCCCATATTCATCCTTCTGTTTCTGACTTATTTCACTCAACATGATTTTTTCAAGGTCCACCCAAGATCGGCTGAAAACAGTGAAGTCACCATTTTTTACAGCTGAGTAGTATTCCATTGTGTATATATACCACAACTTGCTCAGCCATTCATCTGTTATTGGACACCTGGGTTGCTTCCAGGTTTTGGCTATTACAAATTGTGCTGCCAAGAACATATGAGTACACAGATCTTTTTGGACGGATGTGTTGGGTTCCTTAGGATATATCCCCAGGAGGGGAATTGCAGGGTCATAGGGTAGGTCCATTTCTAGCCTTCTGAGAGTTCTCCAGACTGTTCTCCATAGAGGCTGGACCAATTTACATTCCCACCAGCAGTGCAGGAGGGTTCCTTTGACCCCACACCCTCTCCAGCATTTGCTGCAGTTACCTTTTCTGATGTATGACATTCTCACAGGAGTGAAGTGATATCTCATTGTTGTCTTGATTTGCATTTCTCTGACAATCAGAGACTTGGAGCATTTTTCATGTGTTTCTCGGCCTTTTGGATCTCTTCTGTGGCGAATATTCTGTCCAAGTCCTCCCCCCATTTTTGGATGGGGTTATTTGTTGTCTTGTTGTTGAGTCTGGCAAGCTCTTTATATATGTTGGCTATTAAACTCTTATCTGATGTATGGCATGTAAAGATCTTCTCCCATTCTGTGAGGGGTCTCTTGGTTTGGGTAGTGGTTTCTTTTGCTGTGAAGAAGCTTTTTAATTTGATGTAGTCCCATAGGTTTATACTTGCCTCAGTCTTCCTTGTAATTGGATTCGTTTCATTGAAAATGTCTTTAAAATTTATGCGGAAAAGAGTTCTGCCAATATTTTCCTCTAAGTATCTGATAGTTTCTGGTCTAACATCCAAGTCCTTGATCCACTTGGAATTTACTTTTGTATTTGGTGAAATACAGTGATTCAGTTTCATTCTTCTGCATGTTTCAACCCATTGTTTCCAACACCATTTGTTGAAGAGACTCTCCTTTCCCCATGTAATAGTGTGGGCCCCTTTGTCAAAGATTAGATGTCCATACTTGTGGAGCCTCCTTTCTGGGCTCTCAATTCTATTCCATTGGTCAGTGTGTCTGTTCATGTTCCAGTACCAAGCAGTTTTGATGACAATGGCCCTATAATACAGTTTGAGATCTGGGAGTGTGATGCCTCCGGTTCTGTTCTTTTTTCTCAAGATTGTTTTGGCAATTCTAGGTCTTTTCTGGTTCCAGATAAACATTTGTAGCATTTTTTCTATTCTCCTAAAAAGTGTGGTTGGGATCTTGATGGGGATAGCATTAAATTTATAGATGACTCTGGGTAATATATTCATTTTGATGATGTTAATTCTTCCAACCCATGAACATGGAATATCTTTCCACTTCTTTGTGTCTTTTTCAATTTCTTTGAGTAGTGACTCATAATTTTCAGTATACAAGTCTTTCACTTCTTTGGTTAGGTTTACTCCTAGATATTTTATTGTTTTTGTTGCTATAGAAAAAGGAACTGATTTCTGGATTTCAATTTCTTCTAACTTAGTGTTTGCATAGAGGAATGCCACTGACTTTTGAATGTTAATTTTATAGCCTGACACATTACTGTATTGCCTGATGATTTCCAAAAGCTTCTTGCTGGATTCCTTAGGTTTTTCCATGTATACTATCATGTCATCTGCAAATAAGGAGAGTTTGACTTCTTCTCTTCCAATCTGTATGCCTTTAATTCCTTGCTCCTGCCTGATTGCTATGGCAAGAACTTCCAACACTATGTTGAATAGTAATGGTGATCGTGGGCAGCCCTGTCTAGTACCTGATCTGAGGGGAAATGCTTCCAGTTTTTCACCATTGAGTATGATGTTGGCTGTAGGTTTGTTATATATAGACTCTACTATCTTCAGGAATTTTCCATCTATTCCCATTTTTTGTAGTGTTTTGATCATAAAGGGATGTTGTATTTTGTCAAAGGCTTTCTCTGCATCTATTGATATGACCATGTGGTTTTTGGTCTTGCTTTTGTTGATGTGGTGGATCACATTGATTGATTTACGTATATTAAACCAACCTTGCATGCCTGGGATAAACCCCACTTGGTCATGATGAACAATCTTTTTGATATACTGCTGTATCCAGTTGGCTAGAATTTTGTTCAATATTTTCGCATCTATGTTCATCAGAGATATTGGTCTGTAGTTTTCTTTTTTGGTTGTGTCCCTGTCTGCTTTTGGTATCAGGGTGATGTTGGCTTCATAGAAGCTGGCAGGGAGTATTCCAGTGTCTTCAATCTTCTGGAAGACTTTTAAAAGTAGAGGTATTAGTTCTTCTTTGAAAGTTTTGTAGAATTCATTTGTAAAACCATCTGGTCTAGGACTTTTATTTTTGGGAAGATTTTTGATAACTGTTTCAATTTCATTAGCTGTGATGGGCCTGTTCATGTTATGCACTTCCTCTTTACTTAGTTTTGGAAGTTGGTAGGTATCTAGGAAATCATTCATTTCTTCCAGGTTCTCTAGCTTGGTGGCATATAGTTGTTCATAGAAGCCTCGCATGATATGTTGAATTTCTGCAGTGTCTGTTGTGATTTACTATCTGATTTAGTGTCTCTTTCATTTACTATCTGATTTATTTGGGTCTTCTCCCTTTTTTGTTTTGTGAGTCTGGCTAAAGGCTTGTCGATTTTGTTTACTCTTTCGAAGAACCAACATTTACTTTCATTGATCTTTTGTATGGTTTTCCTATTCTCAATTGTTGTTTTCGACAGGTTATGTTGTTTTCACTGGGCTGGCTTCATGGGCAGGTGACAGATGACCAGGGACTCATGGTTGAGCTGTAGGCAGTATCTCTTTATTCATGCAGGACGCAGCACAATCTAAGACGAGCTAAGCTAAACTCAAGGTAAAGTACTCTAAAACTCACAATGCTGTCTTTATATATACTTGCCAAGTAGGGTGGAAACAGGATGTGACATAGAGAGGGTGGAGAGAAAAGTGACTGGTGACAATCAGAGTGTGACAAGGAGAGGGGGTGGAGCAAAAACATATCATGAAACAGTGGGGATTGAACCAATGCCCTGGAGGGAGGGTAGGACTTGTTAACAGTGGTTATGTAAATAGAATAGTGTTAAGCAGGGGGGATTTAAAACAAATGAAACAGAAGTGGTCTCATGCATACCAACACTCAATGTTATTTATTTCTGCCCTAACTTTAGTGATTTCTGTCCTTCTGGTTGCTTTAGGATTCCTTTGTTGTTCTTCTTCTAGGTCTTTAAGATGTGCAATCAGGCTGTTTATTTGTGCCTTTTCTTGTTTCCTAATGTGTGCTTGTATAGCTATGAACTTCCCTCTTAGGACTGCTTTAGCTGCGTCCCAAATATTTTGATAGCTTGTGTCTTCATTTTCATTGAACTCTCAAAACATTTTTATTTCTTCCTTGATTTCCTCTTTGACCCAGAAGTTGTTAAGAAGTGTACTGTTGAGCTTCCACATTTTGGGACTGTTACTAATCTTTTGTTGATTGTTAAGTGTTAGTTTAATTCCACTGTGGTCTGAGAAGATGCTTGGGATGATTTCAGTTCTCTTGAATTGGCTGATGCTGTCTTTGTGTCCTAACATATGGTCTATCCTTGAGAATGATCCATGTGGATTTGAGTAAAATGTGTATTCCAGTTTCTTGGGATGAATGACTCTGAAAATGTCCAGTAGTTCTAGTTTATCTGTCTCTTCATTTAGCTCTCTTCTGTCTTTACTGATTTTCTTCCTAGATGATCTGTCAAGTTGAGAGAGTGGGGTGTTGAAGTCCTACTATGATTGTGTTACTGTTAATATATTACTGTAGCTCTTTCAGTAGAAGTTTGATGTATTTAGATGGCTTCTCATTGGGTGCATAGATATTAATAATTGTTAAGTCCTCTTGATTGACTGATCCTCTGAGCATTAAGTAGTGTCCATTCCTATCTTTTTTAATCTTATCTATTTTAAAGTCTATCATGTCAGATATGAGAATAGCTGTTCCTGCCCTTTTTTGTGGGCCATTGGCTTGTATGATAGTTTTCCATCCTTTCACTTTAAGTCTGTGTTGTCTTGTTGAGTTAGGTGAGTTTCCTGTAGACAACATATTGTTGGGTTGTGTTTTCTGATCCATCTTCCTACTCTGTGTCTTTTAGTAGGTGAGTTCAGGCCATTGACATTTATTGATATCAAAGATTGAAGATATTTTAAAGCCATTCTTGTAGAGTTTTAGAGTGTTTTGATATATGCCCTATTTGTGGTGGTCTGGTTGTTTATAGGAGACCTTTCAGAACTTCTTTCAGGGCAGGCTTGGTGATGGTTTCTTCCTTCAACTGTTGCTTGTCTGAGAAGGTTTTGATGCTTCCATCTAGTCTGAATGACAGTCTAGCAGGATATAGTATTCTTGGCTGAAAGCCTTTCTCATTGAGCACTCGATAGATATCTTGCCATTCTCTTCTGGCCTGTAGTGTTTGTATGGAGAAGTCTGCTGCTAATCTTATGGGTTTTCCTTTGTAGGTGACTCTTTGTTTTTCTCTTGCAGCCTTGAGGATCCTTTCTTTATGCTTATTCCTTTCCATTCTAAGTATGACATGTCTTGGTGTCTTTAGGTCTGGGTTAATTCTGTTTGGGACCCTCTGGGCTTCTTGAATCTTTATGTCTTTGGTGTTGTCTAGACTAGAGAAATTTTCAGCTATTATGGCCTGGAGAATGCTTTCTTCCTCTCCTTCTCTTTCTTCCTCTGGTAAGCAATAATGCGTATATTGTTTCTTTTGAAGTCATCCCATAGGACTCTGTTGTTGTTTTCAGCATCTCAATCTCTTTTTGAGATCTCTTACTTCTTTTTTAGTTGTCTCTAATTCATCCTCAATCTTGCTAATTCTGTCTTCAGCCTCATAGATTCTATTTTCTCTGCCCTCTACTGCTTTCTGGAGTTCATCTATTTTGTTGCCCTGCTCTGATACTGTTTTAGCTTGTTCAGCTAGTTGCCTTCTTAGGTCAGCGATTTCAGCTCTCTAATAACCATGAGATAATTAGAATTTTCTTCCATATTCTCATTTGTTGTTCCTGCATTTCTGATTACAATTTTTTCAAATTCTTTACTCACTCCTGTTATTATTTCCTTAGCTAATGTTTGGATGTTGAACTCATTGTGTTGTGCTTCACCCTCTGGAGGACTTTTAGCTGGACTCTTGTCCTGGTTCAAGTCTCCAATATTTTTATTGTTGTTTTAACCATTTTATATATTATGGTATGACTTCCCTTTATCAGTACTTTTTAAATTATTGATCACTATTGCCTGGATTGACTTGTGTCTAAGTAATTTAATTAAAGGGTTTACCCTGGTGGAAGTTAACAGTTTTTTCAATCCCTGAGTTGGAGCTCAGTGGTGTAAAAGCCTCTTTTTTTTTCTTCCCTGTAGGCTATGGGAGCCTGAGGGCTTTTAAACTATCAATAGGCTTCTTAGCTTAATCACTGACTCCTGACCAAGAGATAAAACAGGGTGTGGCAGAGATAATCCAGTGGTTAAGCAAAGAGACTTTCACAGCCCCTCAGCTATGCCACGGAGCTATAGGTCTTCTCCTGAGTTTCCCGGTTAGATCTCTGTCTCCTGGTATCCCTCCCTGTTGCTGCTCCAGATTCTGAGGGTAGCAGCAATGGAGACTCAGAGTTGCACTTGGTGAGTCTCTGGGGAGTCCTTTCCTCCCTTCAGCTGTCCCCTTGTTGTGGAGCAGACTGGAGGTGGTGTCTCCACTGATAAACTGTTGAGCAGTCACTTAATCTCTCCTTAGGCCCCTCTCTCCTCTCTGTCACCAGCCACGCATGTTTGTACTCACGGGTGATTTACTGGGTTCCTGTGGTCATTCTAGTCCTTTCTTGTTTCGGTCCGGGTGGTCTCCTTTGGTATTCCTAGTTGATCCGGGAGAGGAGAGGAGAGGAGAGGAAAGGAGAGGAGAGGAGAGGAGAGGAGAGGAGAGGAGAGGAGAGGAGAGGAGAGGAGAGAAAGCGATCTGCTGCTCGTAGCTCCGCCTCCGGAAGTCGAATCCGTTTTGGTTTGTTTTAACATTTTTATTCATTTATTGTTGGATAGAGACAGAAAGAAATTGAGAGGGTTGGGGAAGATAGAAAGGAAAAGAGACAGACACCTACAGCCCTGCTTCACTGCTTGTGAAGCTTCCTACCTACAGGCAAGGACCCTGGTCTTGAACCTGCGTCCTTGAGCACTACAATGCATGTGCTCAGTCAGGTGTGACACCTCAATGCTTTCTTTGACTCAGTCACTTCATTCAACAGGGAAGCAGTGGCTTGAATTGCATTCCCCACTGGAAGTATCGTAGGTGGAAGTCCCAGAAAAGAGGAAGTGTCTGCTTTTCTGCCTTTTGAGAGAACAAAGCTTCCCCTGGCAACAAGGAACAACCCCAGCCCCAACCACCAGTGTCACCCCTGAGTCTATATCAGCTAGAAACCAAAGTGAGTGGCTTTCTTTCTTGCCCCACTTTCTGATGGGTCTGTGTGAACATACAGCAGCAGCAAGGCATGTTTTTGTCCCAGTGGACATTGTTGTTTTTTTTTTTTTTTTTTATCTCATTTGTATACCACTCAACTAAAGGATTATGACTTGGCTCAGTGGAGTTGTTCGTAGGATGTGTTGTAAATGTTCTTATGTAAATATTAGGCTCCTACCTGAACTGCTTCCCTTTTATTCAGTTCATAGGGAGAGTGTCGAGGGTGGTTTTTTTTTTTTTTTTTTGCCTTTAACTAAAAGGGTCCAGAAACCCCGTATGCCAGCTTCTGCTATGGAATACAACTCTATAACATCAACGGCAGTAAAAGTTTTACATGAGGCTTTCACCAGTGGAAATATTTTAATGTTCAAGTTTATTTCTATATAATGAGGGCTCCATCCCCTCTGGTTATAAGAGTAATACTATTTACCATTATAAATTGTTATTAATAATGAAATAAAGAAGCAGAAAAGCTCTTTTAAAAAGGCATATGGAGCCCAGCAGAGCTCCAGTAAGCCTGCCCCCAGCTGGAGCCTGAGTGAAGGGTGAGACTTGCCCAGCGGGAGTCTCGGGGGGCTAGGGGCTGCTGGTTTTCACGAACTTGACCTCAGGAAAGCCAGCAAAGGCAACACTTGGAGATGATAATGGCAACAACCTTCCAGCCCAGCCTTCCTGCAGCCCTGTCTCTCTCCATCCAAGTTGGGGACAGGTACAAGACCTTTGTGCATTGAATGATTCCACCTGTAATCCCAGAGAATGAGTGGTGGGGTTGGGCTGTGGCCATAAGGAAGCTCAGGCATCCGGGCCTCCACACCCCGCCCTCACCAGCACTGGTTTCCCATTTCAGGAGACGTGCTTGGAACTGAAAATAGTCATCCTTCCACAGCTGATCTTCTGGGGTGGGTATGTGTCTGAACCCCTTGGACAAAGAAAGCTTAATAAGATTTACCAGTCACTGAATCCCCACTCCAGAATAGGCACCGTTCTAAGAAAAGATTCCAGTAATTCATGAAGAATCTATCAGTAAATTTTTATTTATTATTGGATAGAGACAAAGGAAAATTGAGAGGGGGAGCTAGAGAGAAAGACAGAGAGACACCTGCAACTACTGCCTCACCACTCATGAAGTTTTCCCCTGCAGGTATGGAGCATGGGGCTTGAACCTGTGTCCTCGGGCATTGTAATGTGAGTACTTAACCGGGTATGCCACTAACTGGCACCTTATCAGTAGTCTATTTTACAGAGATTTTGTTCTGAGTAAGTGTATACATTGTTCTCATTCTTTTTGAATTTGTATTTTATTTGATAAGGCAGAGAGAAACAGGGGAAGGGGAGAGAGTAGAGGGGGAAGGGGAAGGAAAGGAGGAAAGAGGAAGAAGAGGGGGAGAAAGACAGGCACCTATAGCCCTGCTTCACCACTCATGAAGCTTCCCACTAGCAGGTGGGACCAGGGACTGAAACCTGGGTCTTCATAAACGATTACGTTCAGTTTGCAAGTGGTGAAGCAGTGCTGGTGTCTCTCAGTCTCTCTTCCTCAAGCTTTCTCTCTCTCTCTCTCTCTCTCTCTCTCTCTCTCTCTCTCCCTTCCCTTTCAATTTCTGTCTCTATCCAATAAATAAAGAAAAGATAATGAAGTTTTAAAAAGGAGGGGGAGGACAGATATTTTCAGCAAAGGAAGCTAGAGCGAAGCTATGTTTCATGCTTGTGTTTCTGCTCTAGGCAGGAGTGATTTGAAGTGAGAGGCACATCCTTCTCGATACTGAATGTTCCAAGACCACTCTCCACTGAGACCACAAATTCACATAGCCAGGCCAAGGTGATTCATTTAAACACACACACACACACACACACACACACACACACACACCAAAAACTAAAGTTGGAAAGGCAAGTTGAAACTAGGTTATAAAGGACTAACACTTTGATATTGGTGAAGTGCCAAGTAAGTGGTTACCACTTTGGAACTTGTAGAAGGATTTTGTTGTTGTTGTTGTTGCCACCAGGGTTCCTGTTGGGGCATGGTGCCAGCACTATGAATTTACTGCTGCCGGCAGCCTTTTTTTCTATTATTCTTTATTCATGGACAGGACAGAGAGAAATTGAGAGGGATGGATGGATAGATAGATGATAGATGATAGGTCCCTCATACCTGCTTCGCCATTTGCAAAGTATCCCCCACTGCAGGTAGAGAGCAGGGACTCGAACCCAGGCCCTTGTGCATGGTGACATAATTGTTTACCAGGCATGCCACCTCCAGTTGATTTTGACAGCTGACACCTGCTTCCTTTTAAGAGAGCACTATTTTTCAAAATCTTTAGTGACCCTGTATAAATGTAAATGACTTAACATCTTCAGTATACTGAATTTTATATAGGAATTTTGATTCTGTGGCAATTTATACTACTTGTTTATTTATTTCCCCCTTTTGTTGCCCATGTTGTTGTTGTAGCTATTATTGTTGTTGTTGTTGATGTTGTCGTTGTTGGATAGGACAGAGAGAAATGGAGAGAGGAGGAGGAGACAGAGAGGGGGAGAGAAAGACAGACACCTGCAGACCTGCTTCACCACCTGTGAAGTGACTCCCCTGCAGGTGGGGAGCCAGGGGCTCAAACCAGGATTCTTATGCCAGTCCTTGCGCTTTGTGCCATGTGCGCTTAACCTGCCGCGCTACCGCCCGACTCCTTATACTACTTATTTTAAAAAAGAGATTGAGAAAAAAATTAGAAGAATAATGTTTCACATTTGTAAAATACACTTAGAGTTTCAGAGCTGGCTTTTCGGTTATCGCAACACCATACCTTGTCTCTGAGAACAAGATGGGGTAGGATACCAGTCATGTGCCTGGATATTTACAAGTTACCTGCTGTGTGATGTTCACTCGGGGGATGGAGCAAAGGGGTTATGTGCATGAATACATGGATAATTGATCCATGAATAAGGGCCTGAAAGCATTGCCTTGACTATTAATTTTTTTTTTTCTAGAGCACTACTCAGCTCTGGCTTATGGTGGTGTGGGGGATTGAACCTGGAACTTGATGAAGCCTCAGGCATGAGAGTCTGTTTGCATAACCATTACACTATCTACCCCCGCCCTAATGTTGTTTTTATAGCCAGGGTTTCACAGCTCAGTGCCAGAGATGGGGGTCGGGTGGTGGCGTACCTGGTTGAGCGCCCATGTTACAGTGCACAAGTACCTGGGTTTAAGTCACTAGTCCCCACCTGCAGAAGGAAAGCTTTGTAAGTGGCGAAGCAGGGCTTCAGGGGTGTGGGTCTCTCTGTTTCTTTCTCTATATATCTCTATCTCCATCTTCCTCTCAATTTCTGGCTCTCTCTATCCAATAAATAGAGATAATAAGAGTATTTAAAAAAAGAAAGAAAGAAGGGAAGGAAGAAAGAACAAAAGGGACAGACAGAGGTAGAGTGGGAGAGATACCACAACAGCAAAACATCACCCAGAGTGGGGTAGGATAGTTCTGAGCCTGGTTGCACACATGAAAATGCAGGTGCACTAGCCAGGTGAGTTATCTTGCCCTTCTAAATCTCTGAGATTGTTTGTTTGTTGGTAGGCTTTTGTTTGTTTGGTTGGTTTTTTGCCTCCAGGGTTTTCACTGGGGATCAGTGCCTACACTACAAATCCATTGCTCCTGGAAGTCATTTTTGTCCATTTCTGTTGTTGGATAGGACCTAGAGAAGTTGAGAGAGGAGGGAAAGATAGAAAGGGAAGAGAGAAAGATAGACACCTGGAGACCTGCTTCACTGCTTGTGAATTGAGTTCCCCACCCCACACCAGTGGGGAGTCCAGGGCTTGAACTGGAATCCTTGTGTGGGTCCTCTTGCTTCATCACATGTGTGCTTAACCTGACCCTCTAAGCTGTATGATTGGTTGTTACAAAGTCATCAGCACAGTGAAGATAGACCAGAGTCCAGATCTCCTGACTAGTACACTAAAGTTTTTGCTTTTAATTGTTTGTTTGTTTGTTTGTTTGTTTGAATTTACCACCACAACTCTCAGAAGGCATGTTCTAAGTAGTAACTGAAGGAGGCAGCAACTCTGAGGTGAAGACAGTGTAAGTTAAAAATCAAACCAAGTGACCAACAAGTAGGAGAAAAGAAATTCATCAGCACTCATCATAGAAATAAATTAGAAACCATGACAGGATGTCACCTCACACCTGTTGGCTCTTACCAAGAATCAAAGAAGGATTGATGAGACTGTGGAGAAAAGGAAGCCTTCTTCTTACAATGTTGGTGGCATTGTAGATTGGTGCAACCACTCTAAAAAACAGTGTTCAAGAGATAATAGGCCATAGCTAGCCCAGGTCTAGATGTTTATCCATAAAATACCAAAAATGAATTTAGGGGGCCAGGTTGGGCACACATGTCACAATGAGGAAGGAGCCAGGTTCCAACTCCCACTTCCCACCTAGAGGGGAAAAGCTTTGCAAATGGTGAAGCAGTGATGCGTCTTTGTCTCTGTCTCTCTACCTCATTATCCTCCCCATCCTTCTATTTCTCTCTCTATATATATATATCCAATAAATAAACAAATAAACTCGATAGTAAGTAGTTTTGAAAAAAATAATTTAAAGAGATCTGGACCATCACAACATTGTCTCCACTCACCAGCTTAAGTGCCCATCTGTGGATGACCAGACAATGAAAACTGGGCATATATACCCAATGGAACACTACTCAGCTATAAAAATTGGAAGAATAAAATGTTACTATTTGTGAACAAAATGCATCAACCTTCGTATAATTGTGCTAAGTGAAATAAGTCAGAGTGAAAGAAACATTGCATGATTTAACTTATTGGAATATTAGTTTAAAAAAAAAAGTCTTAAGTACAGAGAACAGATTGTGGCCAATAGGGGAATAGGGGAAAGGGGTGAGGTAGTTCAAAGGGGGCCAGTTCTGTGGTGGGAGATGGGCACTGGATTTCCGGTGAGGATGTGTAAAGCGGGTGCTGAGTGCTGCCTCCTAGTGAGGTAGGCCAGAAACATAGGCCCGTGTGAGCACCACTCAGCCCTGATTATTAATGATTCCAGGGATTCAGCTTGAGAGCTCTCACGTGAGGTCAGCTTAACACAGCTTTTAAAGGTGTGTGTGTGTATGTGTGTGTGTGTGTGTGTGTGTGTGTGTGTGTGTGTGTGTGTGTGTGTGTGTGTGTGTGTGTAGTGATGTGACCAAACACAAGTGTGTTTAAAATCTCGGGGGTGATTTTTTTTTCATTCAAGTAGAGATACTGATAGAGAGGGAGACATGTGGAAGCTGGGTCCCCCACATGGCAAGACAGGAGCCCATCCCCTGTGAGCAATTTCCATTGCCTAGTCCAGTTACAATTCATTCTTTCAAAAGCATTCATTTTTATGAGAGAGATTGGAGTCCTGCTCCGTTCTGACATGAGGTGGTGCTGGGGATCGAACCAGGGGTTCTGGAGAATGAGCCATGCAAGTCCTG
Source organism: Erinaceus europaeus (assembly GCF_950295315.1). NCBI lineage: Eukaryota > Metazoa > Chordata > Mammalia > Eulipotyphla > Erinaceidae > Erinaceus > Erinaceus europaeus. The sequence continues at coordinate 5,110,806 of NC_080164.1, read as the reverse complement.
TGCTCCAGTGTTGAGCTGCTTCCTTGGCCCTAAAATAAAAAATATCTTACAATAAAAATAAAAGGCAACAGTCTAGGCAGACCACCTGGCTGAGTGCACACTAATAGTGCACAAGAAACAGGGTTCAAGTCCCCAGTCCCCAACTGCAGGGAGGGGAGGAATCTTCACATGAGGTGAAATAGTGATGCATGTGTTTCTCTTTCTCTCATGCTCTCTTTCTCTCCCTTCCCTCTCACTTTCTCTCAGTCCTTTCAAATAAATAAATATTAAAAAAAAAAGAGTGAATGAATTTTTGGAAACTTAATCCTAAAGCCTCAGAGGGAGTTATCAATAATACTAATACTCAGTGTTACTGTGAAGCAGAACAATAAGACCTTTTCTCCTTCCCAATCTCAACTGGAAACAGACTTGTGAGGAAGTTGCAAAAGGTGCCTTGACCTGAGTCCTGATCTCCCTTTCATTGAAAAGAAAAAGAGAGAGAGAAAGGGAGAGAGAAAGAAAGAAAGAAAGGAAGGAAGGAAGGAAGGAAGGAAGGAAGGAAGGAAAGAAGGAAAGAAGGAAGGAAGAAAGGAAGAAGAAAGGGAAGGGAAGGGAAGGGAAGGGAAGGGAAGGGAAGGGAAGGGAAGGGAAGGGAAGGGGGAAGGGAAGGGGAAGGGAAGGGAAGGGAAGGGAAGGGAAGGGAAGGGAAGGGAAGGGAAGGGAAGGGAAGGGAAGGGAAGGGAAGGGAAGGAGGGAAGGGAAGGGAAGGGAAGGGAAGGGAAGGGAAGGGAAGGGAAGGGAAGGGAAGGGAAGGGAAGGGAAGGGAAGGGAAGGGAAGGGAAGGGAAGGGAAGGGAAGGGAAGGGAAGGAGGGAAGGGAAGGGAAGGGAAGGGAAGGGAAGGGAAGGGAAGGGAAGGGAAGGGAAGGGAAGGGAAGGGAAGGGAAGGGAAGGGAAAGGCTTTAAAAAATAGCATCTACATCTGTGCACACACCCTCAATGCATGTGTTTGGGCAGCGGGCAGATATTCAGCCGCCTAAGCATCCATCCTTTCTGTTGGGGAATGTGGGGTGAGTTTATTGGGTTAAAATTGGCTTTGTTTGGGTCTGCGCTGCCCTTGTTCCCCAGGGGCCCCACATGGGGCCCCTACATGGCCTGGAAGAGAGGCATGTCAAGTGCCCCCCATTAAGCATTGTCACTGCGCAGTGAACTGGAGTCTCAGAGGGGAAGGGAAGAAAAAAAAAAGTAATTCCTCATTTTCATCCGCCCTTTGCTTTGGCGGCTGGAGGCTGTGGTGATCCCCATTCCAGGCGTCCAGCCCTCCCTCTCTCTCTCTGCCCTATTGTCTTCTTACCTGGGCCCTCTTTTTCCAACAGCACTCCTTGAAAACTCTTCCACAGACAGAAAAGAAAAAGAAAAAAGAAAAACAGGACCAGCTCTATAATGGCTAACTTGGGCCCTTTCTCTCTCTCTCTCTCTCTCTCTCTCTCTCTCTCTCTCTCTCTCCCTCTCTCTCCTTTTAAGCTTTCTGAGGGAGCCAGGCTATTTAATCTTCTTGAGGCTTTCAAGATGTCACTTACCTCTGATGGCGGAGACAATGGAGAAATCCTTCCAGCCTGAAAACGGGCTTGCTGAAAGCCCCTGGCCCCTTTGAAGAGGTTTCTGGAAGCCTCTATTTCAGCCGCTGTCTTGGTGGCCCTGGGTGTGTGTGTGTGTGGGGGGGGTTCTTTCAGCCTGAGGGCCTGACCATGAAGGAGACTAGATGGCTCTCTCAGCAGAGAGGCCCGGGGTTCAAATCCCAGGGCTGGCATATGGGACACTCTCCTTTGATCCTCCCAGCCTCGGTTTCCCTAGCAGGGAAAGCAGGAAAGAGAAGAGGTGGCAGGGAGGCTTGATGCAAAAATCAAACGGCTAGGGAAAAAATTGCTGGGGGTAGATGGCATAATGGTTATGCAAAGGGACTCTCATGCCTGAGGCTTCAAAGTCCGAGGTTCAATCCCCCTGCACCACCATAAACCAGAGCTGAGCAGTACTCTGCTTAAAAACTTTGATCAGTGGGAGCCAGGTGGTAGCAGCGGGTTCAGCGCACATGGCGCAAGCGCAGGGACTGGTGTAAAGATCCCAGTTCGAGGCCCCAACTCCCCACCTATGGGGGGGGTCACTTCACAGGCGGTGAAGCAGGTTTGCTGGTGTCTGTCTTTCTCTCCCTCTCTGTCTTCCCCTTCTCTCTCCATTCCTCTCTGTCTTACCCAACAAAGACAACATCAACAAAAAAATAATAACTACAACAATAAAAAACAAGGGCAACAAAAAGGAAAATAAACATTTTTTTAAAAAAACTTTATAAAAAAATCAATCGGTCAAAAAGTATGGGGCTAGGTTGGTGGTACTCCCGGTTGAGCATACATTGCAGTGCACAAGGACCTGGGTTCAAACCCCTGGTCCCCACCTGCAGCGTGAAAGCTTGGCAAGTGTGTGTGAAGCAGGTCTGCTCTCTCCCTCTCTGTCTCCTCCTCTCCTCTCCATTTCTGGATGTTCCTATCCAATAAACAAATAAAGATAATAAAGACTTTTGTGTTTTAATTGGCCAACTGCCACAGTAGAAGTGAAAGGCTCACAACCTGGGTTGTCTTAACCCCTCTATCTTAGCCTCTAGCCACAGTCACATTCTGCTGACTCCTTTTTTCTGACCACAGGTCCACAAACCCAGAGGACTCTTCCCAGAACAATCCTTGGCTCCCTGTTGCCTATGGAACAAAAGACAGAAGTCCTTTGTTCTCCAGACCCTTGACAATCTGCTGTTTCATCTAGGCTTAGCTCCCACCTTTGCCACCCACTCAGCAGCCCATTTCCCAGCCTTGGTGTGGTTGCTTCTGCACCTGCGAGTGACATCCCAGCACTTCATGGTGGCCTCTCAAGTCCCATCTCCCTTTGGGGGCCACTCCACACTCCCTATGCCCGCTGCTCCTCTCCTGGGTGTAGACACGGGCATCCAAGGAAGCTCAGCGCCTGCCCGGCCTGGCCTAGAGCTTTGGTGAGTAGACGGCCTTGCCCCAAGGCCTGGTGATGTTTCATCCTTCACTTTACCGAGGTGCGGTGGGCTGGGGGTCCCAGGTTCTCACAGGCTCTGCTGTTTTGGTACTGGTGGACAGTAGCTACGTGAGAGGTTCCTGTAGACACTCTTGCACGTGCACGGTGACATAACCGACCAGTGCCTTCCTTCTCAGAAGGTTTCTTTCTTTCTCCCCATTTATTTGTTTGTTTTAATTTTTTAATTGTTTTTTGCCACCAGAGTTATTGCTGAGGCTATGTGGCTTGTAGGATAAATCTACTTCTTCTAGAGGTGGTTATTATTTTTCCCCTCTTTTTATTTTTTCTTTGATTAGACAAAGAGAAATGGAGAGCTGGAGCCCAGTGGTGGTGCACCTGGTTGAGCACACGTGTCATCATACTCAAGGACCCAGGTGTGTGCCCCTGGTCCCCATCTGCAGGGAGATTTGCGAGTAGTGAAGCAGAGCTGCAGGAGTCTCTGTCTCTCCGTCTCTCTCTCACCTCCTTCCCTCTCAATTTCTGGCTATCTCTATACAATTAAAAAAAAAAGATAATACCCAAATATATGTTTTAAAAAGAAGCCAGACTTGAGAGAGAGAGAGGAGAGAGAAAGGGAGAGAGAACCAGAGGCATCTTGCTTTACTGTTCCTGCAGCTTCCCTTTTCCAGGTAGAGACCATGGGCTTTGAACCCAGGTCCTTGCACACTCAACCCTCTGCACCACCACCCGGCCCCACCTCCCCCCCCCCTTACTAAGCGACATTGTGCACTGAGCATCTGCTTGTTACCCAACAGTCCCCTGCAGTTACGTCAAGCTGGTGGCTCCCTGCCCATTTCCCAGCTGAGAACACGGAGGCGGCCAGACAGAGTCAAGCCCCTGCCAAGAATCACCTGGTCCCACCCACAGCGACTCCTGAGAAACTGCCCCTTTGTGGGCACCAGACGGGGGAGGGCATGTTTCAGGAGCTGAAGGGGGGCTCTCTGCTGGGTCGGAGAGTGTACCCCCACTGGCCTGAGGTGAGGTCCTGCCCCTTGGCCAGGCTGACCGAGTGGGGGCGGGGAGGGGGTGCTCGGGGACCCCCCCCTTGCCGTGTGTGCGGGTAACACATTGACCACCTTGTCGGAGGCCCAGCGTGCAGTGAGGACAAGTGGAGCCTTCCCGGAGCCCTGGACGACTTTTCATTTCCCATATCAATCATGAGAACAAGTTGAAGTCCAGATAATGGCAGCTTGGTTTCCCTTAATTGTTCGGGATTTAGACTGACTGTTTGCACTGCAGACTGTGGCCACTGGGTTCCCGGCGGGGGGGCTGTGGCCTGCTCTTTCTCTCACAGGCCCGTGTTCATGCGTCCATTCAGATCCATCACCCTGAGATAAACTGTGAATATTGCCCTTTGTCGCCAGCACATTCTTCCCGGCATTGTCAGGGCACTATTTACGGATTTGAAGGTTCATTTGCACAATCCTTTTGTCAGCAGCCTGGACCTACAGAATGGTAAAGGAAGGGCTGCCTCTTCTTTCTGGGTTACTGCCCGGAGCACGGGCACACACGCGCGGGCGCGGACACACACACACACACACACACACACACACACAGCAGAATGCACACGCCGGCCCTGGGCTTAACATGAAGAATGTCGACGCGAAAATTACTTTTTTTTTTCCATTGACCTCTCTGCTTCCCTGGCCGGGGAGGTCACCGGTTCACAGAAAGCAGGATGTGGTTGTGCCACCCAGCCCGTGGTGGTGGTGGTGGTGGTGGTGGTGGCTTCACAGACGCAGCCTGCCCCACCCCCTTGGGGCCAGAGACTGCCGCTGGCATTGTGCTTCCTGGCCTGAGTCCTGGGCCAGCACACTCTCGTGCACCCTCCAATTCCACTGGCACCTCCAGGCAGGTGCCCTGCACCCCTTTTTACAGAGGGGCTGGAAATTGAGGGGCTGGAGCTGAACTTGCAGCCCAGGGCATCCTCTGGCTGTCTGAGTTTTCCCCCAGCTGACTCTGCAGCTCTCTGCAGCCCTGGGTGTAAGGTCTGGGGGATTCTGCGGTGCTAAGGGTCTGTGTGTGAAGTGCTTCAGTTCACATCCATGCAGGCTCGGGGTCGGAGTCTAGAAGCCCCGAGAGACTTTGTCTGGCCACTCAGGCCTCTGGGATCTGTCCTTGAAGTCCTGTCCCCCTGGTAGCTTGATGTCAGCACGGATGGTGGAGATTTGCAAAGGTGAGCTCATCTGTTTTGGCTGACACGGGAAGACTGCAGCCTGCTGAGGGCAGGAGTGCAGGTTCCTTCCTGGGTTTACCTCCAGCTCCCAGCTCACACCCCGGCAGAAAACAGGCACATAAGCCACTAACCATTCCTGGGAGCTCGGTGACATGACTGATTTTCGTGCATCATGGGAAATTCAGTCCATCTTTGGCGATCTGTAAGTAAGATTCTGCAGGGAACCGCCTGCAATCTCAGGACAAGCCAGAAGAGAAGGCGACAAGCTTGTGGTTTCACTGGCTGAGGTTGGAAAAAAAGGTCAAAGAAAAGAAAAAGGCAGGGGCACGGCTGTGGTGCACATGACAGGAGCACAAGGATCTGGGTTCGAGCTCCTGGCCCCCCACCTGCAGGGGGAGTCAAAGCAGGTCTGCAAGTTCCTCTCTCCCTCCCCCGTTTTCTCTCTCCCTCCTCTCTCATTATCTCTCTGTTCTATCCAATAAAATGGGGGAAAATGAAGCAGTGGATTCATGGTACAGGCACCAAGCCCCAGCAATAACCATGGAGGGGGGAAAAACAAAAGGAAGAAAGAAAGAGAGAGAAAGGAAAAGAAAAGCTTCATATTGTTACCCAGTCTCCGATTCAGAAACCTATGGTGGATGAATCTATTTTCCAGGATCGGTCTGCTTTTATCTTTTTCTAGAAATGAATCCAAACTTTGCATTAGTAAGAATGAAGTCTAGAGAGTGGGGGTAGGGGAAGTGTGTGAGGGGCTGGAGACAGCATCATGCAAAAGACTTTCATGCCTGAGGTTCTGAAGTCTTAGGTTCTAGCCCCAACACCATCACAAGCCAGAACTGAGCAGGACTCAGGTAAAAGAATAAAAAAGAAAACAAAGGAACAGAATGCAGCTAAATGCCTATGTTACCAAGACAGCTGCTTTCTCACAAGGCGTGGTAGAAAAGGGAAGGACAAAAAGGAAAATGGGGCAGAGGAATATAGGGGTTTGCAAATGGTGACTGAATATTTGTAAAATAAAGAACAGGAGCACAGAAACATTGCTTTCCGCAGTTTGCTGGTAGACAGCTCAATTTCTCTATAGCCTCCAGAAACCTCAGTCCAAGTCACAGAAGGTTCTGTCATCTGGTAATGGCTGTGATTCTTCACAAGGCAGAGAGTGTTTTTCTGAGTATCTGTTACTGGACTGGAGAAACAGAACAGTGGCTATGCAAAATACTTTGATGCCTGAAAAGCCAAAAGTCCCAGGTTCGGTTCCTAGCACTATCTATCATAAGCTAGAGCTGAGTAGTGCACTGGTAAAAAAAAATTTTTTTTTGAATTAAATTAAATTCATCACTGCTGGACAAAGTTGAAATGTGTGTGGGGGGGTAGAGTGTGTGTGTGTGTGTGTGTGTGTGTGTGTGTGTGTGTTGGGGGGGGAGCTGGGAGGTGACTCTCAGTTAAATCTTTACAGGAATAAAATCCCACTGCTCCATAAATACATGTGTTTACATAATTTATCTTTTGTGTGTGTGTGTGTGTGTGTGTGTGTGTGTGTGTTGGGGGGGAGCTGGGAGGTGACTCTTAGTTAAATCTTTACAGGAGTAAAATCCCACTGCTCCATAAATACATGTGTGTACATAATTTATCTTTTGCGTGTGTGTGTGTGTGTGTGTGTGTGTGTGTGTACATCATTTTCTTGAAGGAAGTTTCATTTCCAAAATCTACTCTGAGTCCCCTCCCCATACCTGTTTGGAACTTTAAGCATATGCTAGAGTCTGTAACGTTGAGAATGTGAAGGGGTCCATCCCCATGAGCGTGCAAATAGAACCAAGTAGAAGGTGATAAACCATTCAGCATATCTTGAGTGAAGGGTGTTACTGAGATCACACAAGCAATTCTTGTCCAAGTGTTGACTAACAAGACCCAAATGCAAGCTTTCAGTCAACGGTCTGGATGACTTTAAGGTATGAAGCTGAAGTCAGACTGGAGCAAGTCATCAAGTGAGTGGCAAGGAAAGAGAATACAGATATGTGGTGGGGGACAGACAGCCTAATGATCATGCAAAGAGACTCTCATGCCTGAGGGTCCAAAGTCCCAGGTTCAATTCCCTCCACCATCAAACTCCAGAGTTGAGCAGTGCTCTGGGATGAAAAAATGGAAAGAAAAAAAAATAATAAGCACTCTTTCTGTGGTTTAGTCATGTTTAAAGACTAAGCTAAAGACATTCTGAGCACCAATCTCAGAAGCCGGTGCCTCCTTCAAGGACCATTCCGTTCTTTTAAAATAAGTTGTATTATCTTCATTTATTTATTGGCTAAAGATGGTCAGAAATTGAGAGGAAGGGAAAGGGAGAGAAGGGGGGTGGGAATCTGCAGCCCTGCTTCACCACTCACAAAGCTTTCCCCCTGCAGGTGGGGACTAGGGGCTGGGACCCAGGTCATTGCACATTGTGACGTGTTCACTCAGCCAGGTGCGCCACCACCCAGCCCATGTCATTCTTTTGGATTCTCTAAGTCAAGCATTATTACATGAACATAATGTTGAGGGAGTTCACTGGATACAGGAGTCTACAGATCAAGAATTCCTCTTTTGCAGGTCAGTAGAGCACCAGGTTGAGTGCAAATGTTACCCTGCTTAAGGACCTCGGTTCAAGCCCCTGTTCTCCACCTGCATGGGTGTGTGTGTGGGGGGGGGGTGCTTCACAAATGGTGAAGCATGCCTGCAAATGGCTATCTTTCTCTCTCCCTCCCAGCCTCTGCCTCAGCTCTCAATTGCTATCTGATAAAATAAAACAAACGGAAGGATAAATAAATAAATATTTTTAAAGAATTCATCATTTTAGACCGGGTGTTGGCACACCTGGTTGAGCGAATGTGTTACAGTGCACAAGGACCCTGGTTTGAGCCCCTGGTCCCCACCTGCCAGTGGAAATCTTCGGGAGTGGTGAAGCAGGGCTGCAGGTGTCTCTCTGTTCCTCTCCCTCTCTGATATCCGCCTTCCCTCTCAATTTCTGGCTGTCACTATCCAGTAAATAAATGAAGATAATAAAGAAAAATAAAATAAGAAATTTCTCTTTTTCTCTGTTTTCACTTTATCTGACCTGTTTATTTCACAAAGAACATCTGGGCTACCTAGATGACTCGGACTTGGGTCTGAAGACGCCAACAGAGATGCCCACTGTTACACTTGGGTTTCCAGTGTATTCTATTTGCTGCAGATGCTGTAATAAATTATGTCAGACTAGGCATTTTTAAAAAACAGAAGTGACCATTTCTCAGTTTGGGATGCAAGATACCCACCACTGAATTGTTTGCAAAGCTTCCTGGCTTCTTCCAGCTTCTGGTCGACCAGGTATTCTTGGCTTAGGACAGCGTCACTCTAACCCTTCCCTTACATAGTTCCACAGCCATCATCCACAGCGTTCTCTTTTTTCAAACTGTCCACTTTTTATAAGGACACCCGTCACATTGGCTCACGGACCCACCCCATGCCAGCACATCCTCCTGTTCATTCAGCAAGTGATATTTGCAATAACATTTTTTTTTCCAAATAAGATTGCCTTTGGAAGTTCTCAACACTATTATTGGGGGTGGGTAACATAATTCAACCTTTTTTTAAAAAATTATCTTTATTTATTTATGGAATACAGACAGACAGAAATTGAGAGGGAAGTCCCAATAGAGAAGGTGAAAGAGAGACGCCTGCAGCCCTGCTTCACCACTCACAAAGCTTTGCAGGTGGGGACTGAGGACTCAAACCCAGGTCCTTGCGCATTGCAACATGTGTGCTCAACCCAGCTCACCATAATTTAACCTTTAACACTAGTTATGAATTTCACCTTAAACCTTAAGCTGAAAACAGAAAAAGGGGCCACCTGCACCTTTATCTGCAGTCATCCCTGGTGAATAATGTTTCCCATTCTGCAATGGGAAACTGCTTTTGGTTAAAGCTGGACATGAGAGGCAATGCTATCAATGGCAATGCGCCCTCCCAGGTTCAATTCTAGCTTGTTCTTTTTCATTATTATTTCAAGTTACATATTTTTATTTATTATCAGATAGAGACAGAAAGAAATCAAGAGGGAACGGACTGGGAGATACATAGAAAAAGAGACACCTGCAGCCCTACTTCACCACTCGTGAAGCTTTCCCCCTGCAGGTGAGAACCTGGGTCCTTGCACACTGTACTGTGTGCGCTTAACCAAGTGCACCACTGCCAAGCCCCTTCTAGTTCATTCTTAAGAGAGATTAGATGACAAGAACCACAAGCTTCTTCTGGAACTCCTTGACACTGGGCAGGAGAAAAGATGCCAGTCACTGCACAAATATGTCCTGTAAGCTTCCCCTCCATCCAGACTCTGGACAGAAACAGAATCTTGGAACAAGGCTGGATGTGTGTTTCAGTTCTTTATCTCTTAAGCTCTGTGTCTAGTAAGAGAATCAGAATGTGCCCAACAATGGCCAGAAGCTTGAGAAGTTGTCTGGAAGAGGAGGACTTCACTCTCCTTCTTCCAAACTTAGCCTTTTGATGACCATCCAAGTCTCCTAAAAAGTTATCTTTCTCTCCCCTTCTCTGTCTTCCCCTCCTCTCTCCATTTCTCTCTGTCCTATCCAACAACGAATTGCGTCAACAAGGGCAATAATAATAACCACAACGAAGCTACAACAAGGGCAACAAAAGGGGGAAAAAATGGCCTCCAGGAGCGGTGGATTCATGGTGCAGGCACCGAGCCCAGCAATAACCCTGGAGGAGGAAAAAAAAAGGAAAAAAAAAAAAAAGTTACCCAGAGCAAAAGGCACACCTCAAATGAAGCAGCCAGGAAAGCTGCCCCCTGTCATTTCTTGACATTTTATGCATGTGGCTTATCTGTATTCCAAACCCTTAGTGGTCTTCCTCAGCTGACCACATGTCCACACCCCCCTCTGCAGACGTTCTCTCTGTGGAGGAGTGCCAAGCAATATCCCCATCAGGGCACTAGGCACCGGGGATCCTGAAAGCCACTTACCTTATAAATGATTTGCACAGTGCCACTTTGGGAGTCACTCATCCTGGTGCTCCTCTCCAGAGGTGAGGGCACGGTGGTTGCAAGCCCTGGTCCCATTAGGTGAGCATCTCAGAGGCTCTCCATACTCCTCTGTGCTTTGTGGGCTGCTGTTATCCAGAACTGCTGGAAGATAAGAGAGGAGAGACATGGGTAGGATGACACCTATAATAGCTGCTCCGTAAGGGGCCTTTTCCTTTGTTCTTACAGTTATCCACGTTATACTGAGCCACAGATATTTATTTTTAATGAATTTTTATTAACTTTATTGATTGGATAGAGACAGCCAGAAATTGAGAAGGAAGGGGGAGATAGAAAGGAAGAGAGACAGAGACACATCTGCCGACTAGTTTCATGATTTATAAAGCTTTCTCTCTTGGGAGTCAGGCAGTAGCACAGCGGGTTAAGCACAGGTAGTGCAAAGCGTAAGGACGGGCATAAGGTTCCCGGTTCGAGCCCCCAGCTCCCCACCTGCAGGGGAGTCGCTTCATAAGTGGTGACACAGGTCTGCAGGTGTCTTATCCTTCTCTCCCTGTCTCTGTCTTCCCCTCCTCTCTCCATTTCTCTCTGTCCTATCCAACAAGGACAACATCAATAACTACAACAATAAAACAATAAGGGCAATAAAAGGAATAAATAAAGCTTTCTCTCTGCAGGTGGGGGGTGGGGGCTTGAACACGGGTCCGTGCACACTGTAACATGTGTGCTCAATCAGGTGCACTGCCACCCAGCCCCGAGAGAAGGGTGCTGCAGCTGGTGGTCTTCACATTTCCCCTCAGAGCCAGTGGGGGGAATGATCAGGATGATTGTCTGAAGCTGCCAAAAACCGGTCTTTAAGGAGACGTCATTATTACAACTCACACAGTTAGACATGGGTACATGCATTATCATAATCTTAAATACTGGAGCAGCAATGATAATCTCTGTACTGTCCAAAACCTTTGGGTAGGGGCTGGGTGGGGGTGCACTCAGTAGAACACACAGGTTACGATGCAAAAGAACCTGGTTCAAGCCCCCATTCTGCACCTGCAGGAGGGATACTTAATGACTGGCAAAGCAGGCCTGTGTCTCTGTCTCTCCTCTTCTTTAAAATCATTTTTATATTATCTTTATTTATTTATTGGATAGAGACAGCCAGAAATGGAGAGGGAGAGAGACAGAGAGACACCTGCAGCCCTGCTTCACCACTTGTGAAGCTTTCCCCCTGCAGGGGGACCAGGGCTCGAACCTGGGTCCTTATGCACTGTAACATTTGAACTCAGCCAGATCCACCACCACCTGGCCCCTCTGTCTCTCTCTCTGTCTCTCTCTCTGTCTCTCTCTCTTTATTTCCCCCTTCCCTCTCAATTTCTCTGTCTCTGTCCTACATAAGTGAATGATAAACATTGAAAAAAAGGAAAGGCTTTGAACATTGAAAAGCACAGCACAAAATGCCAGTATCCCTGCTCTCAGGAAGCCTTCTTAGTGTATCCTGCCCTGCCGGAAGTGATTCTTCCTCCCCGCACACCCTCCCGCACACTGGACTCCCCTCCAAGGATAGATTCCAAGCGCTGATGTCAGAGGCTCCTCTGTGCGCACAGCTTACCCTGGGCGGGATTCCCAGAGGCTCTGAATCCATCAGTTATCCTAGCAATGACCTTGGCACCAGCTAGGCAGTAGCAGCTGAGAAACTGTGGGCCTGGGCTCACTCTTCAGCCTGTGTCTTGCTTCTTCGTTTCTTTCCTGCGGGAACATCCCACCAACTGATAGGATCTTCGGGTCATAATGACAAAGGTCCAGCTTTTCGGGCAGTTGGGCCACTTTCCCTTGAAACCGATAAGTCAGCTGACAAGCGACTGGGCTCCTGGCCCTCATACACTCCTCACAACTGACGGATCTTGAGGCAGTTACAGTTGACTTTCATGAGGGGGAGAGTCTCTCCTCTGAAGACAGAGGGGCTTGACATATGTTGACCTTCTCCCTGTACCAGGCTCTGAGCTTTAGCAGAAGATAGTAGCTTCTGGGGGGGGGGGGTAGGAGGGGTCAGGGGCCAGAGCATATTCCTATCTAAGCCTCTGTTATCCAGAATGTGCAGACACACTCAATAAATTCTTGAGTGCCAACAGTGCTAGGCTGCGTACCTGTGTTATTACTTGGGGGTCGGGGGAGAAAATACAATAAAAGCCAGAGAATCACAATTTTCTGGGCATGGAGGATCAGGCAAGCTGCTAGGTGAGGAAGCTGCTCGTTCCCTTTCTCTGGACAGATGGGTTCACAGATGCTCTGGGGGGTTCATTAACCCCAACCTGACATTTCTGTAGTCCTGGCTTTGTCTTACTGTGGATCTTGGAGCAGGTCCAAAACATACTTAGACATACTTCTCGACCAAAAAAGCTTTTACGCTTCAGAAACACACACACACACACACACACACTCACACACATTCACACACACTCACTCACACACACACACACACACACACACATTCACACACACTCACACACACAGTATGCACTCACACTCTTAATTTGAGGTTGGATTTTTTTTCAACCCTAATTAGCTGTGTCTTTGAGTTTCTAGAACTGGTTTTACTGTGGTTATTAATGAGTCCAATCCCTGATCATTCGCTTTTTTCAAAAGCATTCCAGCATCCTGCAAAACAGTGGCCTTTCATGATTTACAAGTTTGGAGTCTTTGAGTGTGTGTGTGTGTGTGTGTGTGTGTGTGTGTGTGTGTGTGTGTGTGTTTCATCAATGAACATGCTAACTTCTAGCACTCGCCTAATCTCTAAATTTGTTAATCACAAAAACCTTGAAATCTGGGAGGCCTGGGAGTTGGGTGCTTCTAGCTGGTGCCTTTCAGATATGTGTGTGTGTGGGGGGAGGGGAGTAGGAGTCACCAGAGGTGCTGACTCTGTGCTCAAGCTAGGGTGAAACCATGCCCCAGAGAGACCCATGGCCCAGCCATCAGATAATGACTCCAGAGGGTTGGAGTGAACAGTGTCTCTGCCTCTGTCTCCTCTGTGGCTATTCTCCAAGTGTTTTCAGTCTGGCAGAAATCACAGACCTTGACAAGGCCACATGATGTCCTCTCAAAGTGCATAGGAAGAATCCTTAAATAAACATGGAATGACCCTATGACCCAGCAGTATCACTCTTAGGCATTTATCCAGTGGACACTCAAATTCTAATTTGAATGGATATGTCCACCCCAATGTTCATAGCTACTATTATTCACAGTAGTCAAAGAGTGGAAGCAGCCTAGATGCCAATCATCAGATGACTGGCTAGAGAAGTTATGGGATATCTACTCCATGGAATACTACTCTGCACTCAAAAAAAGATGATGTTGTGTCCTTTGGAACAAAATGGATGGGACTGGAGGTGATGATGCTGAGTGAAATCAGTAAAGAGAAGAAAGACAATGACCAGATGGTTTCACTCATATGCGAACTTAGAGATCTAATTTACACGAGATTTCCAAAGACAAAAGACAAAAATCCAAATGAAATAGACCCAAGCAAACTGTAAGACTTATGAAAACCACAATGGTGACCTCCAAGAGGAGGATGGTGGGTGTGGTGTGGAGCTATCCATTGTAATCTTACAATCTTGTAACCAACTATTCAGAACAAATATTTCGAAAGAACAAGTGCCCTTATTTGAATGGATGGAGAGAGGTCAAGAAAGGCAAAAGGACTTGCCTAGGGACACAGAGAGACAACTAGGACCCAAGGTCTTTCTGGCTTCTAGTCCACAGCGCATCCAAAGAGTATGTCCACTCTGTGGTCTAGAACAATGCTCTTTCCTGGCTAACAGTAGGGAAAGTCTTTTGCCAGTCCCTGCTCAGGCAATGCCGGGATAGCTTTGAGGGCAGGAGACAAACAATCAGGGACTCATGGCTGAGCTGGGATGCAGTTCAATCATTATTGATGAGTGGGGATGCAGTGCAATCAATCAATTCTTCATTCATTAGAAAATCCTGTCCTTTATATCTCCTGAGGCAGAAGTGTCAGGAAGAGGAAGTACATAGGATAGGGGTAGGGAGAAGGAAAAAGCGTGTGAACCAGTGAGGATTAAATGGTGGAAAACAGGATGTGACGAGGGCAGGATGCGGAGTGGAAAAACAACGTGAACCAGTGGGGATTAAACCAGTGCGGGTCTCAAACAAAACAATGATTATGTAAATAGACCACAGGGTTAAGCAATGCAAGTGAAGCTAATGTGATGATCAAAACAGAAGGTCTTAGAAGCATAATTAGAAGCAGACCAACAGTCTTTGAGCCACAGTCAACACTCACAAAATATTTCTGTTTCTTCTGGACATTTGGGGCCCAATTAATAAAAACATGCATCTGATAAACAACAACTGTGAAAAGCTAGTGGGTCAGTCACCCAGTGTTTGCAAGTTCTTTTTTTCTCCAAAGAAGACTTTGATGGCAGTTTATGTAAATATTTACTAACTACCCTAACTCAGTTTTAGGCATGAGTGATACCAAAGTGAATAAAAGTAATGATTTTTTTTTAACTTTTTCAGAATTTACTTGTTAGTGGGAGGGAAAAGTTCATGAAGAAGAAATATCGCTTTCTTCTTCTCCATCATCATCATCTTCTTCATCTTCTCCTTCATTTTCTTCTTCTATTTCTTCTTCTCCTCCTCCTTCTTCCCCTCCTTCATCTTCATCTCCTCCTCTTCTTCCTCGTCCTGATCCTCTTCCTCCTGCTCCTCCTCCTCCTCTGTCTTCATCTTCTCTTTCATAATCTCCTCTTCCTCTTCCTCCTTCTCCTCTTCCTTCTTCACCATCACCATCACCATCTCCTCCTCCTCTTCCTCCTTTTTGTGGTATAAGAACCTCATGCATGTAAGATTCCATGTCTCTTAGGTATTTTTTTTCTTTAAGGGAGAGAGAGAGAGAGAGAGAGAGAGAGAGAGAGAGAGAGAGAAAGAGAGAGAGAGAGAGAAGGGGAGAGAGGGCTCGAGGAAGCCTACAATCCCTGATGCTGATACTACCATTCTCTGGCACTGTGATGCTCTTGTGTGGTGCTAGGGCTCAAACCCAGGACCTGGAGCATGGTAAGCTGTGTGACCTAATCGATGAGCTGTGCCCCTGCTCAGAAATCATATATATGAATGAAGAGTAGTGCTCTCCACCAAGAAAGCATCAGTGGAAGGCTGAAAGTGTGTGGGGTTAGACAGCACGAGGGCTGCTCCAGAGAACATGGTCACAGACGGATGCTGGGAGAAGACCACAGAGATCTGAGTGATTAGCTGAACCCAAGTGCAGACCAGAGCAGTTCAGTGGAGACCAAGTGGGAGTGAAGTTAGGGGGTTTCAGGCATGGCAAGGAGGCCAGCAGAAGTTAGAAGTGGAGTTGAGAGAGGCCAGGGCTGGCCAGGATGGGAGGGGGTGTTCCTCCTCTATGTGTTAGCGTGCTTGTGTTGGTTGGTTTCACACAAAAGAGGGAGGGACACGCATGAAGGCACTGAGGAGCCCACCCTGTGGGGAAGCAGGTGGGCCCTTTGAGAGGCCGCCCAGCCAAGTAGGTCAGAAGTGAGAGAGAAGTAGACCAGCTTGGGGTGGGGGCAAGCAGGCTGACGGGAAGATATTTAGAGACAGAGGTTGGGGAGGGGGGTGTCACTAATTCAAGGCAAAGGCTGGTGCTATGGTACCAGAAAAACCTTGTGCCAGGGCCAGGGTGCAAGGACCTGGATTCGAGCTTCTCCTGCAGAGAGAAAGCTTTTCAAGTGGTAAAACAGGGCTGCAGGTGTCTCTTTCTCTATTTCCCTTTTCCTCTCAGCTTTTGGTTGTCTCAATCAAATAAAAATAATAAAAAATTTAATTAAAAAAAGAGAAGTACCCTTGTCTCTACCAACAAAATTGCTGTTGGTACAGCTTCATTGATGACAATTTAGAATTCAATGTGGCATGGCCTCTTTTTGATTTGCCATCAGGTATTTTGAGACTAAAGGCAAAGACTTGAAGTTTTGTTGTCAAAACGTGATTGTGTAAAAGTGTATTGTAACTCTATGAACTCAACGGTGAAAAAGGAGGGCCGGGGTTTGACAGGAGACCCTCCGTGTGGTCTGTGAAGAGAGCACAATCATCTCCCCAGAAGCACGTCAGAAATGCAGAATGCCGGCAGGGGGGTAGACAGCATAATAGTTATGCAAAGAGACTCTCTCTTGTTTGAAGCTCCAAAGTCCCAGGTTCAGTCCCCAGCACCACCATCAGCCAGAGCTGAGAAGTGCTCCAGGAAGGAAGGGAGGGAGAGAGGGAGGAAGAGAGAAAGAAATGCAGAAATGAGCTTACATGTGAAAATTTGAGAAGTGTTCTCTAGACTTGGCTGCATGGACTCTGTGCAAAACAAAGTCTAAGGGTTGTGACAGTGGGTGGAGTCATCTCTATGGCTCTTCTGGTGGGGCAGGAGAAATTATCCTTTAGGAAGTGGCCCCCAAGCTGGTTTCATCATCTGTAAAACTAGCCAGTCAGCCCCCATTCCTATCCACTCCACCTGTCAGTGAAATGACAAATGGCAAAAGCACTCTAGTTCTGAGGACCCATCTGTGTCGACAAATGGCCGACCTGCCTCTCTCTCCAAGAGCTCTTACAGAGACAAGCATGGGGCTGTTAGAGACTGCCACCTTTCCCCCAATGACTCTAGTCAGCCATGGCCAGTGGAAACAGCCAAAAAAAAAAAAAAAAAAAAACAAGCTCCCAGGAAGCCAAGACCTCCCTCATGTGAACAAGACCTAGAATAGTAGTGGGACAGGAAGCACAGAGCCCATCAAGGATAAGAGGGCTGATCCTCTTTTTAATGTCTGAATTTCTAGAGGATTCAGAAAGCATAGGACCTGCCCTCCGGAGAGCCTGTTCCATGACAGGCCTTCAACAGATGGTCTAAAGTCTGAACCAAGCAATCGGGGTTTCTTCTTAAGGTCCATTCAGCCACCCAGAGAGACCTTCCTGGGCTTGGGAAAGAAGCAAAGAAGGACCACAGGTTCAAACGCTAGCCCCGCCCTCTAACTGACTGGGATCCCCCGGGGAATCAAGGATCCCGGTTCAAGCCCTCACTCCCCAACTACAGGGAGGACACTTCACAAGCAATGAAGCAGGTCTGAAGATGTCTATCATTCTCTCTCCCTCTCTGTCTCCCTTCCCCTCCCCTCTCAATTTCTCTCTGTCCTGTCAAGTAAAAATAAAATTGAAAGAAAAAAAAAAAAAGGAAAAATAGTGGCTGGGTGACATGGATATGTTGTGCTGGCACCAAATTCCAGTGATAACCCTGGTGGCAATAAAAAAAGAAAGAAAGAAAGAAAGAAAGAAAGAAAGAAAGAAAGAAAGAAAGAAAGAAAGAAAGGAAAAAGAAAAAAAACAATAAATAAATTAATCCAGAACTCCTCAGACTTCCTTTCAGGCTGAACTATTGTTTATCCAGTACCTCAGTACTCATTTGGGGAACTTCATTTAGGGCAGACAGTAGTCCACTTCAAAGTTTACCTCACTGATTCTAGCCTATAGTCTCAGTCTCAAGAACTTTTTCATGAAATAGTCTAAACTCACAGACGTGTTGAGATAACAAGATGGCTCTGAAGTCACAGGTTCAAGCTCCGGCATCACCATAAGTCAGAGATGTGCAGTGCTCTGGTAAAAGTAGGTAGATGGGGGGGGTGGTAGCGCAGCGGGTTAAGCACACGTGGTGCGAAGCGCAAGGACCAGCATAAGGATCCTGGTTCAAGCCCCTGGCTCCCCACCTGCAGGGGAGTCACTTCACAGGCAGTGAAGCAGGTCTGCAAGTGTCTGTCTTTCTCTCCCCTTCTCTGTCTTCCCCTCCTCTCTCCATTTCTCTCTGTCCTACCCAACAACAACAGCAATGGCAATAATAATAACAACAAGGGCAACAAAATGGGAAAAATGGCCTCCAGGAACAGTGGATTCATAGTGCAGGCACTGAGCCCCAGCAATAACCCTGGAGGCAAAACAAAAGTATGTAGTTGAATAAATAAATAAACAAATAAATGTGGTCATTATACTCCATGTTTCTTTGTGTGTATATGCGAAAGGACACCAGTTTTTTTTCCTGAAAGGACAGATGCAGGCCTGGGGATCATGGGCACCTTCTCCGCTACTAAAATTTGTCAATTTGAGGGAGTTGGGTGACAACGCAGAGGGTTAAGCACACGTGGCGCAAAGCGCAAGGACCGGTGTAAGGATCCTGGTTCCAGCCCCCGGCTCCCCACCTGCAGGGAAGACAGGCAGTGAAGCAGGTCTGCAGGTGTCTGTCTTTCTCTCCCCTTCTCTGTCTTCCCCTCCTTTCTCCATTTCTCTCTGTCCTATCCAATAATGACGACAATAATAATAACTACAACAATAAAGCAACAAGGGCAACAAAACAGAATAAGTAAATTTAAAAAGTTGTCAATTTGTTTCCTGAAGTGACAGGAAAACTGGATTTCTCTGGCAGCACAGAGAAAGACCCTTGACAACACGTTCTTACCAAAGGTCAGCCCAGGTTCAGCCCTGGTTTCCTAGTCAGCCCACAGGGTGTGACAGAGTTCATCAATTTCCAGTTGTCTAGCATCTATCTTGAACCTTTGTCTTGTCAACTGCTGATGCCACTGTCGCCCTGCATGGTTTTAGGAATGCTTCTAGCTACCAAAACAGAGCATTCCATTAAAAGCATCTTAAGCATCTAAGAGGTCTAGTCAGGAATCGGCTTTCAGATCTGGTCGGCGGCATTGTGGGATAAGGAGCAGTTGCTTCCGTTCTTATTGGGCTCCCACCTTCTCAGGACAAGGTGACTGTCCCCAGACACCACACAGCTGCCTCCAAGGCCAGGAAGGTTGTTCCTCCACCTCTCTCTCCTTTCATCCAGAAGGGATTCCTTCTTTTCCCACAGCTCTCTGACGAGATGTTCCCATATCCTCTCCACACCACACTGGGCAGGTGCGATATATAACCCCGTGACCAAAAGCAATGACAAGAAGGGGCCGGGATTTCCCTGGTCACTATAGACCCAACTGTCTTCAGCCTTGAAGACAGAAGAAGCCTCCTTTTTGAAGTCCATGGGTGTGAGAGCACCCCAACTGAGTTCAGAGTCTTTCTAGCAAAAAAGGATGGATACAATGATGGATGTGTTTATGACAGCTGAGAAATGACATCCTTGGGGGCCTGGTGGTGGCACACCTGGCTAAGTGCACGTATTAGTATGTTCAAGGACCAGGGTTCAAACCCCAGCTCCCCACCTGCAAGGAGGAAGCTCATAAGTGTTAAAAGAGATCTGCGTGCATCTATCTCTCTCTCCCTATCTCCCTGTCCTCTCTCAAATTCTCTCTATCCTATATAATAGAATAAGGAAAAAAAGGGGGCGGGTTTCCAGGAGTGGTGGATTTGGAGTGCCAGCACTGAGCTGTAGGGATAACCTTTAGGGGCAATAAAAAAATCAATTAATTAATTTTAAAAAAACTTAAAAAGAGAGAGAGGGTGTCCGGAGTTAACACAGCAGGTTAAGTGCAAGTGGCTCAAAGCACAAGGACCTACATAGGGATCCCCGATGTAAGAATACCGGTTCCAGCCCCCAGCTTCTCACCTGCAGGGGAGTCTCTTCACAGGCAGTGAAGCAGGTCTGCAGGTGTCTGTCTTTCTCTTCCCCTCTCTGTCTTCCCCTACTCTCTCCATTTCTCTCTGTCCTATCCAACAATGACAACAACAATAATGACTACAACAATAAAACAACAAGGGCAATAAAAGAGAAAAATAAATATTTTTAAAAAGAAGAAAACCTTTAAAAGAGAGAGAGAAATTAAGTTCTGTTTTTTTTTGGTTCCCTTTTGTTGCCCTTGTTGTTGTAGCCTTGTTGTGGTTATTATTGTTGTTGTTGATGTTGTTCATTGCTGGACAGGACAGAGAGAAATGGAGAGAGGAGGGGAAGATAAAGAGTAGAGAAAGACAGACACCTGCAGACCTGCTTCACCGCCTGTGAAGCGACTCCCCTGCAGGTGGGGAGCTGGAGGCTCGAACTGGGATCCTTATGCTGGTCCTTGTGCTTTGCACCATGTGCGCTTAGCCAGCTGCGCTACTGCCCAGCTCCCCAGAAATTAAGTTCTTTAAGGTTAAATCTGAGAATCATTGTACACTGGTGATGAAGCTGCACTTGTCACCCGCCGCACATGACACCAACCAGTACTTGCTAAACTGTGACTCATAAAATGTTGAATATTCTCCTTTTTCTATTTTAGTTGCCACCAGGGTGATAGCCAGGGCTCAGTGCCAGCACTGTGAATCCACAGTTTCCAGTGGTCATTCTTTTTCTTAGTTTCAATTTTGATAGAAAAGAATAAAATTGAGGGGGGAGAGAGAGAGCAAGAGAAAGACAGAGAAAGGAGAGAGAGGACAGGGAGAGAGAGAGAGGAGAGGGAATGAGAGAGAGGAGAGATGAGAGAGAGAGAGAGAGAGGAGAGAGAGGAGGGAGAGAGAGATAGGGAGGAGAGAGTGAGAGAGGAGAGAGAGGAGGGAGAGAGAGATAGAGAGGAGAGAGTGAGAGAGAGAGGAGAGAGGAAGGAGAGAGAGAGGAGAGAGAGGAGGGAGAGAGAGAGAGGAGTATGAGAGAGAGAGAGAGGAGAGAGAGAGAGAGGAACTTGCTGCATGGCTTGGGAAGGTTCTCTGGTGCCAGTGGGTACTGGGGGCTTGAACCCTGGGGTCTTTATACATGTGGTTGTGCCTTCAACTGGGCGCTCCACCACCCACCCAACCCCACTCTTTTTTTCTTCTTTTTCAAATCTTTACTTATTTATTGGATAGATACAGCCGTAAATTGAAAGTGAAGGAAGTGATAGAGAGGGAGAGAGACAGAGAGACACCTGCAGTGAAACTTTCCCCCTGCAAGTGGAGACTGGGGACTCGAACCCGGGTCCTTGCACACTGTAGCATGGGCGCTCATCAGGTGCACCACCCCCAGCCCCTTCACTCTATTTTCTAAATGCTCCAGTTCATCAATTCCTCCAATGTCAAGTCAGTGTCTCCTTTCTGGGCTGACATTTCATCTTCAAAGAGTCCAACTCTTGTCTCTAGATCTTCATAGGAAGCATAAGTGCTTCCAGTGTCCACACCAACCTATGTGCTTGAGGCCTCCCTTCCTCTAATGTAGACCCTCTCTTCTCCTAAGATCGAAGCTCATATATATATGATATTAGCTGTCCAACCAATTCCTCCTAAGCTAATTTGTTTGCAATCTTTGAGGCTCATTCTGATCCACTCTGAGTCTTAAGTGTGATACTGGAGCCATTTATGTTATTTATTTATTTACTATTTATTTTTAAGTCCTTAAGTTACTCAACTTGACGTAAAAATAATCTTTCAACCAGTCCCTCCGTCCCCTGAGACCAAGACCACACAGAGCCTTTCAAATTGGCACCAGAGACAGGAAGCCTTCCAGGGTGCTGATTCATGGCCCATCTCCCACATCGGTGATTAAATATTGAAGTTCCAAGGAGTTGTGATTAAAAATTTATTCCCATCCAGCGGGCTATGAAATATTTAAGGACTGGTGAAATTGCAGTGTACGGCTCTCAGTTCTGGGCTAGAAGAACCCCCCCCCCCAGCAGAGGGACAGTCCTAAATGACAGACAGAGCTGCCAGCCCCAGTGGACAAAGTGTCACGTGGGCCCGAGGCAGTGCCCTGGCCACTGTACAGTCACATGAGCTGAGGGGGCTTGTGGGCAGTTCTACACCCCCATGAGAAAGGCCCATCTGAGCCAAAGATGTGCATCTCAGAGAGGCAAACAGATGCAGGGAGGGCTGGAAGGGGTCACCCTGGATTTCAAAGTCAGCAGTGGGTGAACTTTTCATCACTGAGAAGGAATCATTTCATCTTCAGAACCCTCCAAAATCATGGGCACTGGATATTATGTGGTTTTTATGTCAGTTAGAAAAGGGAGGGTTGGTATTAGTGCACCTGGTTTAACATGTGTGTTACAGTGCATAAGGACCCAGGTTCGAGCCCCTGCAGGGAGAAAGCTTTGTGAGTGGTGAAGGTGTCTCTCTGTTTCTCTCCCTCCCTATCTGCCCTTTCCCTCTCCTTTTTGGCTGACTCTACCCAATAAATAACTACAATAAATTTTTTAATGCTTATTTTCTCTAGGGTCCCACTGGCAGCTTAGCAGTTGAGTACATGCATTACCATGTATGAGGCCCTGGGTTCAAGCCCCTGGGCCCTACCTGCAGGGGGAATGCTTCACCAGCAGTGGAGCAATGCTGAAGATGTCTCTTCTCTGTCTCTGCCCCCCCTTTCTCCCTTTCTCTCTCTCCCTTTGTAAAAATAAAATGGCCACCAAGAACTATGGAGTAGTATAGACACCAAGTCCGAGAAATAACCCTGGTGGCAGTAAATAAATAAATAAAGATCCTTTGCTAAAATATTGTCGGGACATTGTGAGGATGTGGCTGAGCTTGGCAGGGCTTGAACCTGAGGAGTGTGTCAATCCTGTTAGTCTCTCTCTCTCTCTACTGAGAGGTTGAGCAAGGAGGGACAGGAGTAACCCCAAAGGTGTGTCTCATCCTATCAGATTCCCTGCTTCACAGAGCACCCCACATTCCTGATACTATGGACATTAGATAAAAAGAAACAGGGAGATGCTGGGCAGCCACCCTGCTCCATCCTCCATTGCTGACACTATGGCCTATTTATATAATCATTATTTTATCTGAACGATCCCCACCCATTGATCTATCTTCTTTCTACCTCAAGACCTTCCCTGACTGCAGGGTACATTAATCCCGCCAGTTAAAACCCTAGCAACCATTGCTATGGAAGCTTTCTACCTTCCTGCTCTTTCTTTTCTCCACTCCCTTTCCCAGCTATCTCTGTTCCTGACTTGCCACTTCCGGTTTTATCCTATAAAGCCACTGTTTCTAGTTTCTCTTTCTTCCTCTCCTCTATTTTCTCTCCCACATCCCAGCCTGGAGAAGGGCTGGCATGCAGAGCAGGAGGCAGCCATTGTGGTTTGGGACCATGTGGCTTAACCCACTGTGCTCATGCCCGACTCTGGGATGTTCTCATATGAATAAAGATTTGTATTGCTATTGCCACAAGCTTGGTTCCTGGATCTATCTCTTCCACTCTAGAAGCTAGCCTGGCAAAATATAATAAAATCAAATAAAACTTGAGATGGAGGAAATTTAACACAGGAAACAGAGAAATGACATGAAGAGATGGTGATAGGAAGAGGAACCCTTGGGGTTTAGACGGTGCCAACACACCCCAGGGCCTGTGGTCAGAGGCCTGTTGCAGACACTGGGGGCCACAATTGCTTCAGGATCCACCAGCAAGGCATCTCCTCAACCTTCATCTCAGGCTGTGGTGACCAGAGATGGAAACTCCCCAGTCCTGTGTGGCTCTAGCAGCAGAACACCTGTCTGAGGCAGAGAGGACACCTCCCTTCCTGGCACCATCCGCTCAGTCACCCACCTGAACCTTTCATAGGCAGAAGCAGGCAGAGCTCCCATAATTAAAGGTGTGTGAGCTTCCAGCTTAGGGGAGCAGAGAAGGTTGGTGCAGAGAAGAAACTGGGGGGCATGTAGACATGGCCCTTTGCCACTTGAGAGAAGTGACTCCTGCTCAGTCAACCAGAAGGTTCCTCCAGGTGCTTTTCAGCAGTTTCACCTGAGAACAGCACCCTGGTGAGCTTCAGGGAATACTTGTGACCTCAGTGATTGAACCTGCATTATAGCTCACAAGGTCAGTGCAATGCTTTGTCATGGGTGTGACACAGGTATGAGCCCATCCCACACTGGTGCTGTGGTTTCTTTGGCTCCTTTCAAAAGAAAGAAAGGAAGGAAGGAAGAAAAGAAGGAAAGAAAGAAAAAAGGGTGGGAAGGAGGGAAAGAGGGAGGGAGGAAGGAAGAAAGAAAGAGGAAAGAAAGAAAGAAAGAAAGAAAGAAAGAAAGAAAGAGAAAGGAAGAAAAAAGAGGGTGAGAAGAGGTACACCTTTTTAAATGCATATGATACTAAGTGCAAGGATCTGAGTTTGAGTCCCTTGCTCCCCACCTGCAGCTGGGAAGTGTGTCCCAAACAAGCAATGAAGCAGTTCTGCAGGTGTCTCTCTGTCTCTCTCCCCCTCTATATCCCCTCCCCTCTCAATTTATCTCTGTCCTATCCAATAAAATCAAAAAAATGGAAGCCAGGAGCAGTGGATTTATAGTGCTGGCATTGAGCCCCAGAGATAATCCTGGGAGCAAAAAGAAAAGAAAAAAAAAAAAAGCTAAAAACAAGCCAATAATCATAGGCAACTTTTTCTGCACCAAACCTAAGAAGTCAAAGATTTGACTGGCTTAAACATTTAGTCTGAACTGCTGAGAAGGTAGGAAACCCACACAGGGAATAGCATATGAGAGGTCCCAGGTTCAACCCCCAGCACCACCAATTTTTGGGAAATTGTGAGGATGTGGTTGAGCTTGGCAGGGTTTGACCTGAGGAAAGCGTCTATCCTGTCAGTCTCTCTCTCTACCGAGAGGTTGAGCATGAAGGGACAGGAGTAACCCCAAAGGTTTGCCCCATCTTATCAGACTTCCTGCCTCAAAAAGCACCCCACATTCCTGATACTATGGCCATTAGATAAGAAGAAAGGGAGAGGTGTTGGGAAATTGTGAGAATGTGGTTGAGCTTGGCAGGGTTTGACTTGAGGGGACATCCATCCTCTCATCTTATCAGACTTATTATCTACATAATCATTGTTTGCCTGAAAGATCCCCACCCATTCAATTCCTTTGATCTATCTTCTTTCTACCCTCAAGACCCTCCCTGCCTCCAGGGTATTATTAATCCTACCAGTTAAGATCCTCGCAACAGTAGCAAAGGAATTTCCTATCCTTCCAGCCCCCTTTCATCTTTCTCCGCCCCTTTCCAAACCATGTCAAGCCATTTTCCATTTCCAACTTACCACTTCCGAGTCTGCCCTATAAAAGCCTTGGCTCTCTGATCAATTAACAATCAAATTGCCTCACCACCACAAGTCTGTTTCTGAGTCATCTTCCTCGCATCCCTGAGTAAGTAGCAGCCCAGGCTGGCTCCTGTTGAGTTCTCTCCAACCCATGGAGTCCACGCCTAAGAAGAGGCACCCCCATGCTAGCCCAGCAACCAATAACCAGAGTTAAGCCATGCTCTGTCAGAAAAAAAAAGTTTTTGTTTACAGCTCTAAAATTATCTCAAATTTTTATAAATGTTTATAAGTTTTGCAATAAAAAATTAATAAATAACAAAAGCCAGCTTGGAAAGGGGCCAATCTTTCGGATCTCTCAGGGAACTGAGTGATCTGGCTAATACTTCAACCTCTGAGGTTGTCGCTAGGAAAACTGAGAATCAGAAAGGACCACAGCCCCTGGCTGACAGGGTAAGGAGAGGACACCGCCCACCCAGGTCAGCTGAGCCCTAAGCCCACTGCTTTGTGTTTTGCGCATGCCCAGCAAGTCTGCCTTTGGAGAGAGATGGTCTGGTCTGTGTCCTTCTATCTCCCTAGTGAGTGAAAATTAGAAAGAGAAACCATTCACTCAGACCGTGTTGAGCAGCGCACATGCTGCAATGCTCAAGGACCTGGGTTCCAGCCCCTGGATCCTACCTGCAGGGGGAAAGCTTCCCGAGGAGCGAAGCATGGCTGCAGGTGTTTATCTTCTTCTTCTTCTAGAGTTTGCCCTTCTTCCGTAGCCAGTCAACAGTGTCAGGTTGAGCCTGATGTAAAGTTTCGAGACCTCCTTTGAATCTGGAGAGGTGGCAGTCGTTGACTATGTGGGGCATAGTCTGTCTGGAGCCACAGGGGCAGTTTGGGTCGTCTCTGGCTCCCCAGCGATGGAACATAGCGGCACACCGGCCATGGCCTGTTCGATAGCGATTGAGGAGGGCCCAATCATAACGTGCTAGGTCAAAGCCGGGTTGACGCTTGCAGGGGTCTGTGATGAGGTGTTTGGTGTTTCTCTATCTCTCTTCCTCTCTATATCACCCTTCTGGCTGTCTCTATCACATAAATAAAGATAATATTAAAAATAAGAAGAAGAAAAAGAAGAAGAGGAGGAGGAAGAACTGGACAGGAGGAGGATTCTAAGTAAGGAAACCCCTTAAAACAGAGGGACAGAGGGCAGCTTCTAGAATATCCCTGTCCCTGTTCATTCCACACACACACACACACACACACACACACACACACACACTCACGTCTTTGGGTTTGCAGAGGAAACTCACAGCAGATGCTCATGGAGTCCCAACAGGCCTGTGACTGTCCCAGTCACCCAGTGTCACCCTCACTTCTCACCCTTGGGAACCTGCCCCTGCCCTGCCCCTGAGCTGCCTGAGTCTCTGCCTTCCCTGACTTTTGCCCCTTTCCCACCCACCCTCCTCACCACCACCCCAGCCCCCTTCCCCAACAATCTCCCCCAACACCCCTTCTGGTCACATTCATCCAGGTGCCTAATCCAGGGTGACATTCCAGGCAAACCAGCCTGAATGGTTTCAGACCCTCTCTCTGCGGGCTGCAGGGCCCTTGTTCGGGGACAAGGAGAAAGATGTGCAGTCTGTTACCCTTATAAACCAGCCAGGCTCGCTAGCTCTCCCTCCCTCTGCCATTTAAAAAGGGCCTTTCTATTTGACTGAACAAGAAAAGGAACTCGAAGAGGGGGAATTAACATTGTCCTCATTATATTGTCCAATTAACACTTGTCCCGTCAAAGGCTGAGTAGGAAGCCGGGAGCCTTGGTCAATGAGAACTTTTAATCCCCCCAGGTAAATGCCGGGTGAGCAGCACTGAGAGCATCAAAGGACAGGCCTCAATGTAGTCTCTCCCCGCCCCCTCCTCCTCCACACAGGCCTGTGTGTGAGGGCGGCAGAGTTGGGGTTTGAATGCAGCTCAACCTCCCTTTGTGGCCATGGGGGGGTGGGGGATGGTCGGTCAAACCTTTTAAAAGACTCGCACCCAGGCTCTTAATTACACGCAAGACAAAGACGCCCAGGCAGACGTGGTGAAGTAATGATGGCCCAGCCATCTTCCTTTGCAAAGATCTATTTCCTCTCTGCAGGTACTAGGCCCGGCACCCGTTATTAGCAAAGGAAATTATGCAAATAATCCTTCGGAGGGTTGGAATTTGGGTCAGTTTCTTCATTCTATAGAACTGCCAGAGGCTCCCTGAGACCTGACCCATGAGAAAATCAGGGGACTTACAGAGGAAGGGACTTAAGCTGCAGGGCAGGGACCGAGACACTATTTTTTCCCATCCTCCATCCTCCAAGCTGCTAATATGCTCCAGCCCACATAGTAGGTGCTTAAGGCCAATTCCCTCAAGCTTGAGAATGCGATCTTACATATGAATCATCTATCATGACTGCCTGCTTTCAAGGGAGGCAAATGGGCTCACACAGAGACAGGGATTGATGCTTAGGCGTTTATTCATTTATTTTCATCTTTACTGAGCTAAAAATTGAATACTCTTAGTTGAAAAAAAAGTGTAGACAGCCAAGTGATTGTGTATGATTTAGTTCAGGGGTGTATGTCTATGCTGGTTCTTACCACACAGTTACTACTGATGCCTCCACCAAGACTTGACAGGGAGCTTCCTGGCCACCATTGCAAAAATGGAAACAAGATCAGCAAGGTCAGAATCTACAGTCTAGAGAAAAAGTCTGGGTTTGCACGCTTAAAAATGAGAATGAGAGCACAGAGAGGGGAGCCACAAAGCAAGACTTGAGCTGGCTGGAGTGTGCCACACCAAAGCAAAGCACTCTGGGTAAGAAGGGGGAGGAAGGGCAGGGAAGAGAATCCTGGGATTTATGGCATGAAGGACAAGGACCTACATTGTGAGGGAGAGTGTGTTATGCAGAGAACTCTCACAGGGAGATGAGAGATTGGATCCCTGTGTTAACAGCTGTACCATAAACCATCACCCCACCAGTTTTAAAAAGTGACGTAGAAAAATAAGAATCAGGTGGTCAGGCAGTGGTGCACCCAGTGAAGTGCACATGTCACTAGGCACAAGGACCTGGGTTTGAGCCTCCCCTCCCCACCTGTGGGGTGGGGGAACTTCACAAGTGGTGAACAGGGCTGCAGGTGTCTGTGTGTCTCTCCAAAACTATCTCCCTCTCTCAGTTTCTCTCTCATTCTTCCCAGTAGTAAATAAACAAAATATTAAATATGTATATTTCTTTATTACTTGTGAAGCTCTCCCCCTGCAGGTGGGGACCAGGGGCTTGAACCTGGGTTCTTGTGCACAGTAATGTGTGTGCTTAACCAGGTGTGCCACCTCATGGTTATATATATATATATATATATATATATTTTAAGAAAGTCTCTTTGAATAACTATTAAAAAGAGAAACAAAGAGAGAAAAGAATTATTTTAAGTCACACAATATCCCACGTCTTCCCTAGCTTGACTTCCTTAAAGGGTTGGGGCCCCAGCAGGGAGGGGGGTGACACAGAGGACACTGAGCCTGGGAGGGAAACCCAGGCCCTCCCAGGAGGCCTCCTGCAGGGTTGGAAGCCTGGGCTGGACACAGAGGGTCAGGAGCCATGCCCATATCCTGATCCTGATCATTCCAGTGGCCATAGAATTCACTGCCCCAAATGGGGCACTTTGGGAGTGGGAAGGAAGCTATTAATAATTACACCGGGGTAATAGGCAGAAAATAAGACTGAGACTGTCCTGTCCGGGCAGAGCAGGATTTATGGTTGGCCTGGTGATGATTAACCCGCAGGAGGGACTCCTCCCAGGCGGAAGTGGAGTGGCCCGGCTGTGCCCTGGGGCTCACCTGCAGAGGTTTCTTAGCCTGCTTCCTCCCACACCCCAGAGCGCTCTCTCAGAAGTGGGCAGCCCCAAGACAGACATTCGATCTGACAAGGACAATGTAACACAGGGACCAGGTCGGGAGAAGAAAGCAGAGGAAATGGCTCTCCACTAGGTTCAACGGTCTACAGGGCTAGCAAGGAGATAGTTCAGTGGAAAATCACAGGCCTGGCATGGGTAAGGTCCCAGGTTCAGTCCCTGCTGTCACCTGCACAAGGAGCCTCTCTCTTCCTGGGCCCCTCATATTGCCTCCTTTTTTTCTCAGGAAGCCAGACCTCCCACCTTCTGCACTCCATCATGATCCAGGGTCCATGCTCCCAGATGGATAAAGAATAGGGAAGCTTCCAGTGGAGAGAGGGGGTGGGACATGGAACTCTGGTGGTGGGAACTCTATGGAATTGTACCCCTCTCATCCCACAATCTTGGTGATCATTATTAAATCACTAATAATAATTTTAAAAGGTTGAAAAATAAGAAAACACAAAGTAGAACTTGGACTGGAATTGGTATATTGCACCAAAGGAAAAGTCTCTGGGGTGGGTGCGGGGAGGGTTCAGGTCCAGGAACAGGATGGGAGAGGAGAACCCGGGTGAGGGGTTAGAGTGCTTTGTGGAAAACATAAATGTTGCACATGGACAAACTGCTGTATTTTAACTGTTGACAGTAAACCTTTAATTCCCCAATAAATAATAAATAAATAAATAAAAGTACTAGGATCTCTAAGAAATATGCAAATGTAAATTTTAAATGATCTGCCAAGGAGAGTAAAGGTAAATGAGATAATAAAAATAAAAAAATTTAAAAAAAGGACTGTATCCAGGTTGGGGAATGGCACAAGTCGAGAGCACACATTACCAACGGAAGGACCCAGGTTCAAGCCCCTGGTCCTTACCAGAAGGAGGGAAAAGCAGGGAAGCAGTGCTGCAGGTGTCTGTCTTTCTCTCTCCTTCTCTCACCCCTCCCCTCTCAATTTCTCTCAGTCCTATCACATAAAAAGTATTTTAAAAAGTAAAAAAAAAAAAAGGTAGGGGTAACAGCATAATGGTTATGCAAACAGACTCTCATACCTGAGGCTCCAAAGTCCCAGGTTCAGTCCCCCATACAACCATAAGCCAGAGTTGAGCAGTGCTCTGGAAAAATAATAATAATAATATTGTATCCAGGAAGGAAATTGAACCTTTCATGGAAGAAGGGAATAAACTGGGTCTTATGCGCCTCTACGTAAATGTTTCTGTGTTTATTTCCCTGTTTTCTAAGAGACAACAAACACCCCAGGCAAGTGTCTGACCCAACTTTCTCATGCCTTGAGAGAAACAGTCACCTGTCCTCGACAGGCCAGGGAGACAGAGGGACAGAGGGACAGAGGGACAGTGGGACAGGGGGCTGCCTTGGAGCCAGCCGGTGTCCTGGGAGAAGGCTGCTAAGAAGTAAGCTTTCAAATGTTCCCAATTGCAGTGAATAAAACTTGCTACAGCTGAAGAAGAAACTAGGATGCTCCTTGGTCAAGGCCAGCACCCCAAGCTTTGCCTTTTCTGCCACTGTTGCCTCAGAGTGACTCACATCTCTCTGAGTGCTGTTCCCTGGAGGGGGCTTGAAGACCCCTCCCTCCTTCACTGGCCTCCACGTCAGCCCTGGGGGCCTGGGCGATGACTCGGTCTCAGTCTCCTCAGCTCAGAGACACCCAAGGGTGGCTGGCTGGGAGGCTCCAGGAAAGCACCAACCTGGTTAACTGCTCACATGACAGTGTGCAAGGACCTGGGTTCTAGCCCCTGGTCCCCACCTGCTGGAGGAAACCTTCAGGAGCATTGAAGCTGGGCTGTAGGTGTCTTTCATCTCCCTCCCTCTCTATCTTCCCCTCCCCCTCTCAACTTCTCTCTGTCTCTATCTAGTAATAAATAAAATATTTTTAAAGAAAGAAAGGAAGGAAGGAAGGATGGAGGAAGGAAGAAAGATAGAAAGGAAGGAAGGGAGGAAGGAAGGAAGGAAGGAAGGAAGGAAGGAAGGAAGGAAGGAAGGAAGGAAAAGAAAAAAGAAAGAGAAAACGCCAACCTCAGGTGTCTGATTGCTCCCTTCCCTCTACAGTATGGGCCTGGGGCTGAGGGTACTTTGCCCAAAGAGGTATAGTTATGTATATTCTACTCCTCCTCCTCCCCCTCCCTCTTCTCCTCCTCGTCCTCGTCCTCCTCCTCCTCTTCCTCCTCTTCCTCCTCCTCCTCCTCCTTCTCCTCCTCCTCCTCCTCCTTCTCCTCCTTCTCCTCCTCCTCTTCCTCCTCCTTCTCCTCCTCCTCCTCCTCCTTCTCCTCCTTCTCCTCCTCCTCTTCCTCCTCCTCTTCCTCTTCCTCCTCCTTCTCCTCCTTCTCCTCCTCCTCCTCCTCTTCCTCCTCCTCTTCCTCCTCCTCCTCCTTCTCCTCCTCCTCCTTCTCCTCCTCCTCCTTCTCCTCCTTCTCCTCCTCCTCCTCCTTCTCCTCCTCCTCCTCCTTCTCCTCCTTCTCCTCCTTCTCTTCCTCCTCCTCCTCTTCCTCCTCCTCTTCCTCCTCCTCCTCCTCTTCCTCCTTCTCCCTCTCCTTCACCCTCTCCCTCTCCCTCACCCTCTCCTTCTCCCTCTTCTCCTTCTCCTTCTCCTTCTCCTCCTCCTCCTTCTTCTCCTCCTCTTCCTCCTCCTCCTCCCTCTTCTTCTCCTTTTTTTCCACCAGAGTCATCACTGGGGCCCAGCACCTGCACAACTCAACTACTCCCATGGGCCATTTATTATTATTATTATTATTATTATTATTATTATTATTATTATTATTATTATTATCTGCTTTAGATAGAGACCATCAGAGAAGAGCAAAGACACCACAGCGTCACCCATGGGCCCCACAAGTGAAGCTCCTCCCCCCACACACCCCTGGCACACATGTCCATGTGGCAGCCTGGGGCTCGAACCTGGGCCTTCAGGAATCGCAACATGTGCACATTCCCAGGCAAGCCACCCGCCAACCCGAGATGGGTATCCTCGATCTCATCAGCCCTCTCTGTGTCGAAAGCTCCAAGGCATGCCTCCCATGGCAGGCCAGAGACAGTGTCTCCAATGGCAGGCCAGAGACAGTGTCTCTCATGGATGGACAGAGACAGTCTCTCTCATGGAAGGCCAGAGACAGTGCCTCCAATGGCAGGCCAGAGACAGTGTCTTTCATGGATGGACAGAGACAGTCTCTCTCATGGCAGGCCAGAGACAGTGTCTCTCATGGCAGGCCAGAGACAGAGTCTCTCATGACAGGCCAGAGACAGTGTCTCTCATGGCAGGCCAGAGACAGAGTCTCTCATGACAGGCCAGAGACAGTGTCTCTCATGACAGGCCAGAGACAGTGTCTCATGGATGGACAGAGACAGTGTCTCTCATGACAAGCCAGAGACAGTGTCTCTCATGGATGGACAGAGACAGTGTCTCTCATGACAGGCCTGAGACAGTGCCTCCAATGGCAGGCCAGAGACAGTGTCTCTCATGGCAGGCCAGAGACAGTCTCTCTCATGGCAGGCCAGAGACAGTGTCTCTCATGGCAGGCCAGAGACAGAGTCTCTCATGACAGGCCAGAGACAGTGTCTCTCATGACAGGCCAGAGACAGTGTCTCATGGATGGACAGAGACAGTGTCTCTCATGACAAGCCAGAGACAGTGTCTCTCATGGATGGACAGAGACAGTGTCTCTCATGACAGGCCTGAGACAGTGTCTCTCATGGATGGCCAGAGACAGTGTCTCTCATGGATGGACAGAAACAGTGTCTCTCATGGATGGACAGAGACAGTGTCTCTCATGACAGGCCAGAGACAGTGTCTCTCATGGATGGACAGAGACAGTGTCTCTCATGACAGGCCAGAGACAGTGTCTCTCATGGATGGACAGAGACAGTCTCTCATGACAGGCCAGAGACAGTGTCTCTCATGGATGGACAGAAACAGTTTCTCTCATGGATGGACAGAGACAGTGTCTCTCATGACAGGCCAGAGACAGTGTCTCTCATGGATGGACAGAAACAGTGTCTCTCATGGATGGTCAGAGACAGTGTCTCTCATGGATGGTCAGAGACAGTGTCTCTCATGGATGGCCAGAGACAGTGTCTCCTTGCAGAATGTGACCAGGGGAATGAGAAGTCACAAACAGCCCATCCTTGCTGGCTGCAGAAGAAAAAGAAAGAAAAAGATAGGGTGGAAACGAAGCCATTTGGGGGAGCTTGCTCGGGCTACACCCAGTTTAGTGCATATATCAACATGCACAAGGACCTGGGTTCGAGTCCCAGCTCCCCACCTGCAGGGGAGGACACTTCACAAGCAGTGAAGCAGGTCTGCAGATTTCTTTCTTTTCTCTCTCCTTTTCCATCTCCCTCTCCTCTCTCAATGGTTCTCTGTCCTGTCAAATAAAAACAGAAATGAACGAATGGCTTCCAGGAGCCATGGATTTGTAGTGCTGGCACAGAGCCCCCGTGGTGAACACTGGTGACAATAAATTTTTTTTGTTTATTTATGTATTATTGAGTAAAGAGAGAAATTCAGAGAAAAAGACAGATAGGGAGAGAGAGACACCTGCAGCCTTGCTTCACCATTTGTGAAGCCCCCTCCCCCACAGGTAAGGACCAGGGACTTGAACCCAGGTCCTTGTGCACTGTAATGTGAGTGCTTAACTAGGTGTGCCACCACCTGCCTTTCCCCAGGTTATTTTTAAACAAACCCATTGGGTGCAACCTTTAGGCCGGGCTGGCTTCTGTACTGAAGGGGCCAGTGATTTAATGTACTTTCTTCTTTCTGCAACAAGCGGCTTATACCAGGCACAGGCAGGGTGCAGGAAGCCACGAGACCCTTCCAGAAAGCTGCTCTCCCAACCCTGGTGCCCATCAAGGTCCCCCGGCTCCCCATGGCCACCATGCGAACCATGTTTCCTCTGCAGAGGTCCGTGCACCGCTGTGGGGAAAGGATGCCTCTTCATTGGCCAGCCTTGCGGAACCGAGAGGCTGCCCCCTCATGCCGGGGAGACCATACACGGCGCCAGCTAGAGATGAGTGTGTAGTCAAGGTCACCGGGCCGACCTTGAGTGTGAGCTGGCCAGAGCTGGAGAGAAGGGACCCCACGCTGCAGCTGGCCCGAGCTCCCCGGGGAAATCACACAGCACAGTGAGCCTCTGCTTCCTCATCTGCCAAGTGGGCCCAATACCGGCACTCCAGCTGTTTGCAGGGAAGCTACAAGGGTGCCCAAAAACACTGATTATTAGTGGCCCGGTGGTGCTGCACCTGGTGGAGCGCACATGTTACAATGCACAAGGACCCAGGTTTGAGCCCTGGTTCCCACCTGCAGGGGGAAAGCTTTGCTAGTGGTGAAGCAGGGCTGCACATGTTTCTCTCTCTCTCTCTCTCTCTGTCTGTCTCTTATCCATTTCCCTCTCAATTTCTGGCTGCTTCTATCCAATAAATTAAATAAAAAGTCATTTAAAAATAATAAGAAACTGGAAACTATACAGGATGGTCACACTCAGAAGCTGAGACATGACACAAGAGGAAACAGAGCAGGGCTTGGACTGGCTTGGGGGTAGGGACTTTCAGATCCTGGTGCATGATGGTGAAGGACTTAGGCTGGGGAGGAGAGAGTTTTGATAAAACCTAAGAAAGTTTATGCAGGTAATAGCAACTGGGTTTGCTGCAAACCATTAATCCCAATTTAAAAATGTCTTAAAAAAAAAAAAAAGAAAGCAACTGTGGGGCTGGGAGGTGGCACACCTGCTTAAGTGCATGATGACCAGCCACGGGCACCCAGGTTCAAGTTCCTGGTCCCTGCCCGCAGGGGGAAGCTTCATGAGTGGTGAAGCAGGGCTGCAGGTGTCTCTCTGTCTTTCTCTGTCCTTCTCTATCTCCCTCTTCCTCCCAATGTCTCTGTTCTATCAGATAAAATAAAGTTTTTAAAAAAAAATAAAAGAAGGAAATTGGAAAAGTGTCTGCAGGAAGCATGGGTCCCATGATTAACACCAGTGCAGGACATTAGAAGGCCCCCACTAGCCTGAGTTATCCACGCCCCAACCCTGAGCATCAGGAAGAAGGGCTACCCAGCAAGCAACTGGGCCACCCTGCTGCTCTGTCATCCCCACCCACCCAGCTGTCCTGCCCAGTGCGGCCACCACTTTCAGGGGCGAGTGATGCCAAGTGTGTTATTTTACCCTCTGCTTCCTGAAGGTCATTGGTGCCACCCCTGCAGGTGGGGAGCCAGGGGCTCGAACCTGGGTTCTCGCCCAGGTCTTTGGGCATAGCACTCTATGCGCTTAAAGGGGCTTTCCCCCACCCGGCCTACCCGTGGGTGTCTATTTCTCTCTCCCTGTCTCCCCCTCCAGTTTCAATTTCTCTCTAGCTACAAAAGACAGAAATCTGCCCATTCCCTGTCAACTGTGGATTCAGTATGCAGCCACCCAGCCCCAGCAAGAACCCGAGTGGCTATATAGAAAAAATAAATAAATAAAACAATACTTGACCCTGGGACTGGTGAACTAGCTGAACCAGTGAAATCATCTGTACAGTGTGCTGCGAAGCCATGCGACCCAGGTTCGAGTCCGGTCCCAGCACATTGAAGGAAGCTTCGGTCTCCTGGTTGCTGCTACCCTCCCAGCCTCTCTGTCCTTATCTTTAAAGGTGTGTACGATGCCCAGACCTGCTGAGAAATGAATGACCCCTAAAGTGTATCAGAGGTACTTAGCCAACAACGGCCCTCCACTCTCTGTCCTCCCGTCCTTGTCCCCCACTCTGTCTGCACCAGGGGAAGCGTCAAGTCATCAGTCAACCCCCTTGTCCTTGGTAAGCTCTCAATCTACCTGAGACACTTCTTCCATGTCCCCCAGGGTGTAATTCTGCCTCAGCTGGGACAAGTCTAGCCCCTCCCTGCCCATGCCGCCCAGCTGCCAAGCGACACAATGTCTTCACTGTGAGAGTGACCACCAGGTCCTCTCCCTTCTGTCTGCCCTGGAGCTTACAAGAGACTCAAGACACAGCGCAAAGCCTCCATGATGACGGGAGAGGTGAGAGTCTGTCTCTAATGGTTCTCTTGCCTGAGGGCCCAGGGTCCCCAGATTTAACCCCACTGGGGGCATAAACCAGATCTGAACGTAGAGAGATTAAATTAAAATAATATTTAAGTGTGCTACTGAACCAGTGGGATAGCTCACCTGATGGGCAAATGTCTTGCCGTGGATATGACCAGGACTCAAGTCCGGTACCACCTGGGAAGGCTTTGGCTTCTCTCAGTGGGTGGTGGTGTGTCTCTGCCTGTCTGTCTCTGCCTGTCTCAATCTATCTGGGGGGATGTCATGAGCAAGATATAAGAATAAGGACTCACTCAGAGAGCATGTCGGGGTTCAGCAATAATTCTTTACTTATTTCAGATGCCAGAGAAGGCTCACACAATTCACACAACAGTCAACCCGATCCCTCTCCTTACTCAGTAGCTGTTCGCAGGTAAGGCTCAAGATGTGGTCACCAGCCGCTGTGTCACCGAACTGATGGTCCTTCGTCTGCTGGCATGACCAGATGAACGAGGGTCTCTGGAAGCTGGGGAAGCAGCTACTTAGCCTGGCCGCGTGTGCTTAAGTCTGTAGCACCACCGGCAACATCCCGGTCAGTAACAGTGAAGGCGCTTCAGCCAGCTGGTTTCTGAGCCTCTTCTTACACTAGCTTGCCTCCGGTTTCAAAGTTACATCTACACGGGCCAATCAGGTTAGGTTGACGTCTTATCCTATGTATACATACGTCTCTGTCTTTATCACTCTATGCTGGGCACTGTGGTTACTATAGTTACCAGGGTTACATGTTTGCTACATGGGAACAAAGCCAACCTAGAGTGATGAAGTCCTCAAGAAGCAAAAATGAATCATCAGAGGCCGGGTGGTGGTATCCTCCTTTGAGGGCTCCATGTTACTAAGCTCAAGGATCCAGGTTCAAGCCCCCCGGTCCCGACCTGCAGGGGAAAGTTTCCTGAACGGTAAAGTGGGGCTGCAGGTGTCTCTCTGTCTCTCTCCCTCCCTACCTCCCCCTTCCCCCTCAATTTCTCTGTCTTTATTCAATAAATAAATAAATATTAAAACAAAGACGGTTTTCCTAAATACATACAGGGTCTGCATACCCTCCCTGCTGGGTGACTGTCCCCAGGGGAGCCAACAGGCCACTTTGTGGAGATGGAGGGAGGGGTGACAGCCTGGGGACTCTGGGAGCTCCCTCATGGACCCCTCCTGCCACATGTAGAGAGGAAATTCTGCTCTGCCCCAAGGCTTGTGCAAGGAGAAGGCCTGTGGAAAGGGATCTGAGGGGTGACAGCGGGGTCACTAATGGGGAGCTGAGATTCTTGGTAGAGCCTCATCGATTATTCATGGCCATTAAGAGGCCAGACTTCCTTCTAAGGGAGGGGCTGGCTCAGAGGCAGCCTGTCTGGCCAGGGCAGCCCACACACCCCCCCCCCCATGGGTAGTCCCTGTGTGGAAGGGGCTGTGAGCCCTGAGGGGCGGCCTTCACAGACAGGGGTGCAGGTGGGAGGGGGCCCTCCTCCTGAGGGCTGTGCTCTGCTGGCTTCCTTCAACTGCCAGCAGACATCTTCATCCTCTAAATAATTCACACCCTCCAGGAAACTGGCTCTGCAGATGCTAGGGCCATTAGAGCAACTGCAGTGGGCGGGTGGGGGACCGGGGAGGGAGGACCACCCCTGGGCTGGTTCTCAGCTGTGAGCTGCTTGCTGCCCTGCCGAATCTTTCTCCTGACCGTGACCTTGTGGAAGAGTCAAGGCTGGCTCACCATAGCACCACAGAGTTCATCGTATGCTAACGGGAATTCCCACAGCTGGAGGAGAGAGCTCATTCTGATTGTCACATCCTCTCCCAAGTTCTGGGTGGGGCCTTGACACCCCTGAGGCCTTACCCCATGAAGCCCCATGGATGGTGAAGCAGCTCTTGATGTCTCTCTCCTACTATCTTGTTCTTCCCCCTCCTATATGTCTACCTCACTTTTTTCTTTCTTTCTTTCTTTCTTTCTTTCTTTCTTTCTTTCTTTCTTTCTTTCTTCCTTCCTTCCTTCCTTCCTTTCTTTCTTTCTTCCTTTCTTTTTTTTTTTTGCCTCCAGAGTTATCACTGGGGCTCAGTGCCAGCACTATGAATCCACTGCTCCTGGAGGCCATTTTTCCCATTTTGTTGCCCTTGTTGTAGTTGTTATTGTTGTCATAGCTGTTGTCGTTGTTGGATAACACAGAGAGAAACGGAGAGAGGAGGGAAAGACAGAGAGGGGGAGAGAAAGACAGACACCTGCAGACCTGCTTCACCGCCTGTGAAGCGACTCCCCTGCAGGTGGGGAGCCGGGGGCTCGAACCGGGATCCTTACGCCTGTCCTTGAGCTTTCTGTTATGTGCGCTTAACCCACTGCGCTACCACCCAGCTCCCTATTTCTATCTCTCTATCTCAACTTAAAAGAAAGAAAAATTGAGGGAACAGTTTCAAACCCAGTGTCGCTGTGCATAGGGACCTGGGTTCAAGCCCCTGGTTCTCATGTGTGGGGAAAAGCTTTCCAAGCAGTGGGGACCTGCTGCAGGTGTTTCTCTTTCTCTTTCCTTCTCGATTCGTCTCTGTCTCCATCCAATAAAATAAAAGTAAATAAAATAATCAAAAAATGAAAACTTGACCCAGGTATGAATTCCTATTCCCTACCTGCAAGAGGGGGAAAGCTTTGTGAGTGGTGAAGCAGGGCTACAGGTGTCTCTCTGTCTCTCTTCCTCTCTACCTCCCCCTCTTCTCTCAACTTCTGACTGTCTCTATCCAATAAATAAAGATAATTATTTTAGAAAAATTTAAGAAAAAAGAAAAGAAAAAATTGACCCCAGAGCAGTGGGATCATGCATGCTTGCAGTATGAGAACAGAAAGTAAATAAATGAGGCCGGGTGGTGGTGTGCCTGGTTGAGCGCACATATTACAGTGCACAAGGTTCGAGCCCCCGGTCCCCACCTGCAAGGGGAAGGCTTTACGAGTGGTGAGGCAGGTTTGCAGGTGTCTCTCTGTCTCTCTCCTCTCTATCTCCCCTCCTCCTCTCAATTTCTGGCTGTCTCTATCCAATAAATAATTAAAGATAAAAAAATTTTAAAAAGAAAGTAAATAAATGCATAAATAATACAAGCCAGATCTTCTAGTCCAGATGACATCCTTTCAGGAGAGAGTCTCACTGTCAGCTCAGTCCCCTGTTTTCTGCTTCGTCTAGCTTACTATGACTGTCCTAAGCAAATTCCCATTATTCCACCCACCTGACTGTGCCCTCTGCAGCTGTGCCCAGGTGTCATGCACTGCCTGGGGCCCAGTGGGAGCCTGAGGTCTCGGGTTGTGATCAGCCCTACCCCTGAGCACCTGAGGGCCACAGCAGCTCTGCTTCACGCCTCACAGAGCTCTTCCCCAAAGGTGGGGACCAGTGGCTCGAACCCATGTCCTTGCACATTGTAACATGTGCACTCAGTCAGGTGCGCTGCCTCCCAGCCCTACCACCCATCTCTTCACTGATTGCAGGGAGGTCTGTGCAGCTCTCTGATGAGTGAGTCGTAGATAAGAACCAGGGCCACCTCCAACAGCTTCAGTCTTGTTCCTGCAGCCCGTCGGTGGACACGAGCATCTTCATCTTAGTACAATTAATTTCCTCCATTTTATTTATTTATTTTTTTAATGCCGCTGAGGTTATCGCTGGAGCTCAGTGCTAGCACTAAAAAAAAATCCACCGTTCCTGGAGGTCTTCTCATTCTTCCATTAAATTTGACAGGACAAAGAGAATTTGAGAGGTCAGGGAGAGATAGAGGAGAGATAAAGAGACACTTGCAGCCCTGCTTCACTGATCATGAAGCTTCTCCTCTGCAGGTGGAGACTGGGCGGCTTGAACCCAGGTCCATGTTCACAGTAATGTGTGTGCTTAAGCAGGTGAGCCCCCAGCCAGCCCTGTCACCCCGCCCCCTTTTTAATTGAAATACAACATGCAGTGCACTGCTTAACAAATATTTAAAATATGTTAAGCAGGTCATGAGTGATGCCCAGATGGTGCTGAATCACCTCGAACCCAC
Organism: Erinaceus europaeus; assembly: GCF_950295315.1. Taxonomy (NCBI): domain Eukaryota; kingdom Metazoa; phylum Chordata; class Mammalia; order Eulipotyphla; family Erinaceidae; genus Erinaceus; species Erinaceus europaeus. The sequence continues at coordinate 5,070,665 of NC_080164.1, read as the reverse complement.
TGCCCACCCTGTCCATTATGCCTTGAATATCACTAAGGGGCTGCGGTGGGGGGGACTCATTGTTCATGGGTCAATTGGCTTATTGGCTGGCCTTCAGGAACGAAACCTGGTCCATAAGTGAGGACTGCTTTCATCACACTAAATGGAGAAAGCTATGGTGGAGACGGTTGGGTAAAGACCTTGGATGGGTTCACGTTTCCCCTTGACTGGGACAAGCAGAGTCTCTGGCTACTGCAGACTGTGGACTCCTGGGAAGACGGCCTCTGTAGTTGCAGCAGGACCATGCCTATCACCACCAGCTGTCTGGGAACCTTAGCTGACAAATTCCCAGCTCACTCAAGACACATGTGATGACACCCCTTTAATCCAACAAATACTTATTGGACAATGGCTCTGTGCCAGCCCCATATAGGGCACAAGAGACATGGGCATGCAAAGAGATCACACTTCCTCTGGAGAGCTCAAGCTCAAGAGACAGGGTCCAGAGGAAAGAGAAGCATGAGTGCTTCCCTTGACACTAACAGGTGGCTTTCTGAGTTAAGTGGATGGGTAATAAGACTCAAAAGCTTTTTCCTGGAGCCTTCAGCCTTCCCACCATGGGGCCAGAGACAAAAGGGGAGCTTTGGGGCCAAGCTGATCATCTCAGTAGCACTCAAGTTCTTGTGCTCACAGCAGGTCTTCACGCCACAGAAAGCTCTGCTGCTCTGTCACTTATGGCAAACTGGGTCTGGGCTTCCAACACCAGGGAGGGCAGGACTCCTCCGGGCTGCTCCGTATCATGGAACTGTACTTCGGGGGAGGTAGGGGCGACTGGCATTTGCTTCCCCAAAATGAAGACCCCCAAATCTCATCTGCTCTATTCTTTCCTTTAGATTCCTGATTATTGAAGAAGTTATTCTGCTTTATATCTTAATGTCTTGTCAGTCACCAAGTTGCAGAAGCCAACCAGACTTCATTGGACATAGGACCTCATCAATGAGTCCTGGAACCACGGCTCTGTAACCCGGTTCTCAACTCTGATACCATCTTCCCAGACAATACTTCAAGCCCACCTGCATGTTAGCTGTCAGGGTTGGACAAAAATTACTGAAGTCGGGGGCCAGGCACCTGGTTGAGTACATGATTACAGTTCACAATGACGCGGGTTTGAGCCCCTGGTCCCCACCTGCAGGGGGAAAGCTTCATGAGTAGTGAAGCAGGGCTGCAGGTGTCCCTCTCCCTCTCTTGTCACCCATTTCCCTCTTGATTTCTGGCTGTCTCTATCCAATAAATAAATATAATAAAAAAAATTACTGAAGTCATGGGCCCTTTGGAACATAGCTAAAACAGACTTCTAGCTTCTTCCCACCTGAAGACCCCTAATCTCATCTGCTCTATTCTTACCTTTGGGTTTCTGATTATTAAACTATTTGTTCTGCTTTATATCTCAATGCCTTTCAGCCACCAAGTTGCAGATGCTGCCATGACACCAACCTGACTTCCATGGGCAGATGACGTCACCGATGTGTCCAGAACCTCCCCTCCCCAGAGCCCTGCCCCACTAAGGAAAGAGAGAAACAGGCTGGGGGTGTGTATCCACCTGCCAACACCCATGTCCAGTGGAAAAGCAGTTACAGAAGTCAGACTTCCCACCTTCTGAACCCTATAATGATCTTGTGTCCATGTTCCCAAAGAGATAAAGAACAGGAAATCTTCCAGTGGAGGGGATGGGGACAGGGAGCTCTGGTGGTGGGAATTGTGTGGAATTGTGTCCCTCTTATCCTACAGTTTGTCGATCATTATTAAATCAGTTGTTAAAAAAGAAGAAGAAGGAGGAGGAGAAGGAGGCTTTTTTTGTTTTTTTTTTTTTAAAAAAAGAGTTCCTTATGCATTATCTCAACAAAGAATTGAGGAGAGAGTTCTCAGGAACTTTAAACTTTATTCGGGAAAATTGAGAACATTCACATGTTAGACTGAGAGGGAGTGTAAGACAGACAGACAGACAGACAGACAGACAGAGAGGATTAGAGAAGAGCAGAGCTCCTACTCACATGATGAGGTAGACAGAGACCAAGAGCAGTGAGAGAAAGTCTGGCTTTTAACACCCAGGCTCCGCCTCCACCTTTCCAAGCCACACCTGTCACCACTCCCATTTTTGAGCAGGACCCTGCTGGTACCTCCAGTCCCTGCACAGAACCTCAGAGCTGACACTCCCTGCAGAGGATGGTTGGCAGAGCTGCGGCAGTGCCAGCCCAGCCTGGTGACAGCTGCAGCAAAGGCATGAGGGGCGGGCCCATCCTAGAGGCCTTTCCCCAGGAGGTGACAGCTTTGGCCTGAGCAGCCCATGTCCTGGGGGAGCCCCGGAGCAGCTGGCCAACCACAGAAGGACTTTGATGACCACCTCAGTTCTCTAGACCATGAGCAAGTTAGTTCACAAACTATAAAGCAAATTATAACTTCCTGACCTACCTCATCCCCAAGGTACCGCCAACCGGAGCAACAATGGACAGTCATAGTAAGCTAGACCAAGCAGAAAACCGGGGACTGAGCTGACAGTGAGACTCTCTCCTGAAAGGATGTCATCTGGACTAGAAGATCTGGCTTGTATTATTTATGCATTTATTTACTTTCCTTTTTAAAAATTTTTATCTTTAATTATTTATTGGATAGAGACAGCCAGAAATTGAGAGGAGGAGGGGAGATAAAGAGGAGAGAGACAGAGAGACACTTGCAAACCTGCCTCACCACTCGTAAAGCCTTCCCCTTGCAGGTGGGGACCGGGGGCTCGAACCAAGGCCCTTGTGCACTGTAATATGTGCGCTCAACCAGATTCCCCCCCTTTATGGGCTTGGAGAGCAACCACACTGAAGAAGGCTCATTACTCTGCTGAAGAAATTGGCCCATGTCTAAGGTTCTGAGACACCACATGAAGAAAGAGGTAATGTGGGGACAGAAGTAGCCATCTCCCATGCTCCAAGCAGGACCCAGAAAACTCTGTGCCAGGGTCCATCTTCCTGTGGTCTCAGGAAGAGACCCAAAACAGTCTCCAGCTGAGTAGTCCAGTTGAATCCCAAGTTTAACCCACAGTGTCTTGAGAGAGGAGAAGAAATCTTTGCTTTCCACTGTGGAGTGGTTACTTACATCCCTGAGATAAGCGGGTAAGGACTGACCTTCCTTGGCTCCGCATACTTTTTTGGAAGTAGGCACAAAAGCCTTCACGTGACTCCAGACTTCAACCTACAGCATAGACATTGGCCCAGAGTTAGCCCAAAATAGATGCGTGATGAGTGGCCAGTAATGGGACGAGATGAATCTCATTCATGTCTCCCTTTTCCCAGAGAGTGGAGCAGTCCAGAAGGGAGAGGAAGGTGTCCAGTACCAAGGACCACTGGATATCTGCTCCCAAGTCTTCACCTGTGGTCCCAAACTGGATTGCTCTTTTATACTCACTCAAGCCATGGGCAAGCATTTCTTTATTGGCCTCCCAGAGGCTGCAGAAGTAAACTAGTTCTTTGGTGGGCTGTCGATTCTTCCTTGACTTCCCTTTCTCCATCAGGGAAAGGATAATCAGGCCAGTCTCCATACCCAAGCTGGATTCCCTGAAAGCAGTCATCTTCCAAATGGGCTTCCGGTAGACCAAGTGTTATTCTCTGCAAAAAAAAAAAAAATCACCCCAGAAAGTTTCTAGACTTCTTATTTCAGCAGGAATCCATACTTGGCTAGAGCCAAGACAGTCTGAAGTGACCGCCTCATAATTTTGCTGATGGAGTAACTCTTTGTGTTATCTTTTACTTTCTACTTTTTGATTACTGCTATTGACATGTTCCTTTTTCCTTCCTTTTTTCTCCTTTCTTCCTTCCTTTCTTTCTTTCTTTCTTTCTTTCTTTCTTTCTTTCTTTCTTTCTTTCTTTCTTTCTTCTTATCATTTGCCACCAGGGATTATCACTGTGGCTCAGTGCCCGCACTATGAATTCACCGTTCTCAGTGGCCATTTTTCCCTTTCTTTCTGACTTGTATTAGATAAGACAGAGAGACATTAAGAGACGACAGGCATTAAGACAGACGTTAAGACAGACATTAAGACGTTAAGAGACAGGAGACAGAGTGAGTGAAAGACAGACACCTGCAGACCTACTTCGCTGCTTGTGAAGTGGACTCCCTACAGGTGAGGAGCCGGGATTTGAACCCAAGTCCTTGCACTTGGCAATATGTGCGTTTAACCAGCTGTACCGCCTCCCGGCTTCTCTTCTAGAGGCTCAGTCCAGCAGTCTCTGAACAGCATGTCCGAAGATTCCTGCCAGTGCTCATTCTTATTTTCTCTAGAGCTATCTTTCTTTTATTTTCTTGATTTAATCTTAATTTTATTTATTATTGAATAGAGACAGAGAAATTCAGAGGGGAGGGGGAGATAAAGAGGGAGAGGGACAGAGAGACACCTGCAGCCCTGATTTAGCACTCATGAAGCTTTTCCCTCTGCAGGTGGGGACCAGGGGCTTGAACCAGGTCCTTTGAAATTATAGTGTGTAAGCTTAAACAGGTGTGACACTGCCTGGCCCCTTTTTTCCTCCTCTTCCTCCTCCTCCTCCTCCTTCTTCTTCTCTCTCTCTCCCCCTCTCTCTTTCTCTCTCTCTCTTTCTCCCTCTCCCTCTCTCTCTTTCTCTCTCTCTTTCTCCCACTCTCTCTCTCTCTCTCTTTCTCTCTCTCTCTTTCTCCCTCTCTCTCTCTTTCTCTCTCTTTCTCCCACTCTCTCTCTCTTTCTCTCTCTCTCTTTCTCCCTCTCTCTCTTTCTCTCTCTCTCTCTTTCTCCCTCTCTCTCTCCCTCCCTCTCTCTCTCTTTCTCTCTCTCTCCCTCTCTTTCTCTCCCTCTCTTTCTCCCTCTCTCTCTTTCTCTCTCTCTTTCTCCCACTCTCTCTTTCTCTTTCTCTTTCTCTCTCTCTCCCTCTCTTTCTCTCTTTCTCCCTCTCTCTCTTTCTCTCTCTCTTTCTCCCACTCTCTCTCTTTCTCTCTCTCTCTTTCTCTCTCTCTCTCTTTTCCCACTCTCTCTCTTTCTCTCTCTCTCCCTCTCTCTCTTTCTCCCTCTCTCTCTCTCTCCCTCTCTCTCGCTCTCTCTTTCTCTCTATCTCTCTCTTTCTCCCTCTCTCTCCCCCCCCCTTCCAGAGGAGATATCACTAGTACTTGGTGTCTGCACTATTCATCACTCCTGTGTCTATTTATGGAGAGTGGGATCCAGAGGGGAGACAGAAAGAAAGTGAAGCACCAGCATCACGGCTGCTCAGGAAGCTTCTCCTCTGCTGGCAGAAACCTAACCTCGGCTTGAGCTCCAGGGCACAGCACCAGCCCCTAGGGTGGCTTTTCCAAAATCTCAGTCTGGCCAGCTATTTCAGTCCCTGACTCACCATGGTCCGCAGGGTGGATTCCAGATGCCACAGTGTGCAGGCAAGTCTGTTCAGCTGCTCATCCCTCCTCTCACATCTGCACGTGAATCTCAGTGGCAGCTGGACGGAGTGGCTTAGCAGCCCCCAGATATGCCAGATGCCCCACACTGGCCTTTTCTGGGCATGTTCTCACTGTCACCTCCCCACCTCCACCTAGAACCCATGATGGCTGAAGGCTGAAGTTTCTGTGTCCACTTGGGGACTTGGCATGCTTAGATGCCATTTCCCGGGGAAGCGTTCCTAAGCTCCCCTAGTCTCTCCACCCGACCTCCGAGACTTTTGGGTTTGTTTTTGTTCGTCACTAGGCTTATCCCTGGGGCTCAGTGCTGGCACTATGAATCCACCATTTCTGATGGCCATATATATTTTTCTCCTGTCTATTTTATTGGATAAGACAGAGAGGAATTGAGAAAGGTGGGGGAGATAGAGAGAGAGAGAGAGAGAGAGAGAGAGAGAGAGAGAGAGAGAAAGGTGCCTACATACCGGCTTCCCTCTCAGGAAGCATTCCCCTTAGCAGGTGGGGAGTGGGGACTCGAACCTGGGTCTTTGGGCACTGGAAGTTGTGTGTGTTTAACCCAGTGCATCACTGCCTGGACCCCAACTTAGAGCTTAACCCTATTCTCACACCTGTCGTAATCGGATGCACTTGTTTGTGGAAGTGACCCTCTCTCACACCCCCTGGCATTATTTCCTGCTATATAGTCTGACAAGTATGCAGTGCTCAGATGTATTTAATGGACTCAAGGACAGATGGCTGCATGGACGGATGGATGGCTAACAAGATTTCTTTTCCTTTGATGAAGAAGAATTGCCTCTTACACCCTCCCGCACACACACACCCACACATACACTCCACACCACACACACACACACACACACACACACACTCCACACACCCCACACACACACACACACACACACACACTCACATCCACACTCCACACACACACACACCCACACACACCACACACACACTCCACACACACACTCCACACACATACACACACTCCACACACACTCCCCACACACACACCACAGACACAACACACACCCCACCCACACACACACCCCACACACATCACACACACACTCCACACACACCACACACACACACACCACACACACACTCCACACACACACACACACTCCATACATACACACACACCCACACACTCCACACACACACACCACACACACACTCCACACACACACACACACTCCATACATACACACACACACTCACACACTCCACACACACACACCACACACACACTCCACACACACACACACACTCCATACATACACACACACACTCACACACTCCACACACACACACACACACCACACCCACATCCACACTCCACACACACACCCACACACACACCACACACACACTCCACACACACTCCCCACACACACACCACAGACACAACACACACCCCCCACACACACACACACCCCACACACATCACACACACACACTCCACACACCACACACACACACACACTCCACACACACACACACACACACACTCCACACACACACACACACACTCCATACACACACACACACACACACACACACTCCACACACACACACACACACACTTCCACCCCCACACTCCCCACACGACATTTTTTTTCATTGACTACAAGTCAGAGGACTGGACGGCTTCTGTCAGCCGCGGTTCCAGAGCTGTGCAGCCCAGCGCTCGGCACTCGCAGCACATGCTCCCTCCTAAGGTGCCACGGCAGTGACATTCGCTAACTCATATGTGCATTTGCGGTGGAAGCACAGATTGGCACCAGAACTGTTACACATCCCGGCTAACTAATGTTCTAAAAATGAATTATGTAAATGAACCTCAGTGCCTTCCATGATGATAAGCAGCTCAGGACGTGAACCTCGTGTCAGGGCTGCTTCTGACAGGCGCCTGGCGTGCGCACACAGGTGATGGAGTCAGACTCCGGATCCCTCTGTCTCCCTTGAGGTAGCCTGGCCATCAATTTCCCGTTTCTTCACCTGTTCATTGACAGTCAACACAGCTACCTTGCTGAGTCCCCGGAGAACGACAGAAGTGACTCTCTAGTGCTGGGTCCCTGGCCCGAAGCAGCTGTCTCCACAGACTGGCTTGTCTATTGGCTTCATGACGCTGTGTCCTTGGGAGAGTCCCCCATCCTCTCAGATGAGGGCAGGTGGACTTCTCCTGCTCAGCCTCCAGGCTTCACACAGTCTGGCCTGAGGATGACTGTGCCCATTGCCCCTCCCCCCCAAAAAAAAACCAAAAACTGAGGCTATGGTCCTGTGTTTGTTTGTTTTCCCTTCATTCTTTTTAAAGTATTTTTCAGCTTTATTTATTTATTTACTAGATAGAGACAGAAATCCAGCGGGGAGAAAGAGAGGGAGAGAGACAGAGAGACACCTGCATCCCTGCTTCACCAATCGCAAAGCTTTCCTTTCCCCGCAGGTGGGGACCAGGGGCTCAAACCTGGGTCCTTGTGTACTGTAACATGTGCTCTCAACCAGGTGCGCCACTGCCCAGACCCCTCCACACACACACACACACACACACACACACACACACACACACACACACACGTACACCCTGGTATGTTTTTATTCCATCTATGAAGAACCCACCCAACCTGGCCACTTGGAGTCCCTGAAGCCCTGAGAACAGACAGTCAGGGTGGCGGGGAGATTGCCTGACTGGCTGGGCACCCTGCACTCAGCGGCGTGGCTCTGGGCAGCGCCTGGGTGTCCGCGTTCCAAGAGCCTAGCTCCATGCTGCCAAGCACCCTCCACCGCTGCTGGGCCAAATCACCTGTGTGGGGTGATGCAAGGTGGGGAGGGGGACGCCTGGCTCCCAGAAGCCTTTGGGAGCACCCCCGAGTAGCACCCCGAGGGCAGTCAGAAGGAATGCACACAGGGGACTTGAGGGTCACCCCACAAGGATGGTGATTTCTGTTTATTTCTATTTATTTAGTTAGTTGTATATGGGTTTGTGTCTTTCTTCTCTCTCTTCTTCTCCTTCCTCTTCCTCCTCTTTCTCCTCCTGTCACTGAGGTCCTGTACTCGCACAATGACACTAGTGGCCATTTTCCTTATTGTTTTTTTTTTGTCTTGCTTTTGCCTCCAGGGTTATTGCTGGAACCTGATGCCAGCACTACAAATCCACTGCTCCTGGCAGCCATTTTACTGGACAGAATAGAGGGAAATTGAGAGAGGAGGGGGAAGTAGAGAGGGAGACAGAAAGAGAGACACCTGCAGACCTGCTTCATGGCTTGTGAAGTGACCCCCCTCTCCCCGCAGGTGAGGAGCGAGAGCTCGAACCCAGATCCTTGCCTGTGTCCGTGTGCTTTGTACTGTGTGCGCTTCACTGGGTGTGCCACTGCCCGGCCGCTGGCTATTTCTTTCTATAGGGGGAGAGACAGAGAAAGAGAGATCTTAGAGATATCTGTTGCATTGGCCAGCCACTCATGAAGTTTCCCTCCTGCAGGGAGGGACCTGGGTCTTGAACCCAGGTCCTGGAACATGGTAACATTCAAGTGCATTCTTAGCAGGGGAGCCACCACCCAGCCCTCTTTCTTTTCACCAGCCCTGCTCTGTCCTGACCCTCTGTGGCGCCAACAATGCCCCCCTGAGATTTCTCACCTGCAAGTACTGTGCACTATCAGTGTGCTGTCTCCCTGGGCCAGGGGTGATGCTGCCTTTCGATTCTACCCCCTGTCTCTTGTCTTCCCAGAGCATCTCAGAGAGCCTCATCCATGCTTCCGTGACCAGAAATTAGCACTGTGGGGAGTCAGGCGGTGGCCCAGCGGTTAAGTGCAGGTGGCACAAAGCGCAAGGACCGTCTTAAGGATCCCGGTTCCAGCCCCCGGCTCCCCACTTGCACAGGAGTCACTTCACAGGCGGTGAAGCAGGTCTGCAGGTGTCTATCTTGCTTTCCCCCTCTCTGTCTTCCCCTCCTCTCTCATTTCTCTCTGTCCTATCTATCAACAACGACAGCAATGACAACAACAATAATAACTACTACAATAAAAAAAAGCAACAAAAGGGAAAAGAAAGGAAGGAAGGAAGGAAGGAAGGAAGGAAGGAAGGAAGGAAGGAAGGAAGGAAGGAAGGAAGGGAAGAAATTAGGACTGTGTGCAGTTATGGTTGACATCAGTCACAGGTGAGGACACGAGCCCAGGAGGGTTGAGTGAGCCTGTCAGAAGAGCAGAGTCACCCCTGGAACCCACATCTGGTGACTCACAGTGGCACTGGGCCACACTGCTCTGTCCTCAGAGGGGTGTCCTGCACTTCACCTTCTCCTCCACCTAGTAAGGTGCCTGGCAGGCTCTGCATGTTGAGCACACATCCGACACCCTCGTCTACACTGCACGTTGAGCACACATCCGACACCCTCGTCTACACTGCATGTTGAGCACACATCCGACACCCTCGTCTACACTGCATGTTGAGCACACATCCGACACCCTCGTCTACACTGCATGTTGAGCACACATCCGACACCCTCGTCTACACTGCATGTTGAGCACACATCCGACACCCTCGTCTACACTGCCTGCCATCACCTCAGTGTCACTGTGACTTTCTCCACAGCTTGAGTGAGCACAGGAAGCTCACCAGCCCCTGTGGGTCTCCTGGGAGCCCATCAGTCTCTCGCCATAGTCCTCTGCCACCTCCCTGTCGGCCTCCAAAGGTTTCTCAACTTTCACCTCCCGTCCTGAGCTCACCCTGAGAGAGAGCAAGGAGCAGGAGTTGAGTGAGTGGCTCCCACAGTGAGTGCCCACTGGCTAGTCTGCCCACTCCACCACCCATACCCACATCTGCCCTCCTGTCTTCCTGCCTCCTCTGAAGACTGGATCACACACACATTCACACACTCACTCACACACACTCACACACACACACTCACTCACTCACACATTCACATACACACACACTCACTCACATACACTCACACACACACACACACATTCACACACTCACACACACACACTCACTCACATACACTCACACACACACACATTCACACACTCACTCACACACACTCACACACACTCACTCACACACACTCACTCACA